>NC_056744.1:542226172-542296172 GCF_019279795.1 Protopterus annectens
ATGTCTAGTTCCAGTGGTGGCATACTATTGTAAACAGGGAATTCAGATCTATCCTTACTTGGACAACCTTCTGATCCAAGCTCTCTCCACAGACATCCTCCTCAAGCATGTATATTTACAAGGTACAGCTTCTGATAATACTGGAGTTCACAACCAATTTTTAAAAAAAAAATCATATCTCACAACCGCTCATGATCTAGTGTTTCTGGGTTGCAGACTGGACAGATGAATAATGTATCCTTTTCTTCCTCAGGAAAATGTTCACAGTCTGGCTAGCTGCTTCCAGCTCCTCAACTCAGTGCCACATTGCACAACAAAGGGAGATCCTGAGGTATTTGGGTTTCATGGCAGCTGCCATCCCAATACTTCCTCTGGCCAGACTCATCATCTTCTTTCGGCTGTTTCCGTTAGGGTTCGCCACAGCGGATCATCTGTTCCCATTTCTTCCTGTGCTCTGCATCTTGCTCTGTCACACCAACCACATGCCTGTCCTCTCTCACCACATCCATAACCCATATCTTAGGCCTTCCTCTTTTCCTGTTACCTGGTAGCTTCATCCTTAGCATCTTTTTCCCAATATACTTAGCATCCCTCCTCAGCACATGTCCAAACCAACGTAATCTTGCCCCTCTGGCTTTGTCTCCAAACCTTCCAACCTGGGCTGACCCTCTAATATACTTATTCCTAATCCTGTCCATCCTCGTCACACCCAGTGCAAATCTTAACATCTTTAACTCTGCCACATCCAGCTCTAACTCCTGCCTTTTTGTCAATGCCACTGTCTACAACCCATATAACATAGCTGGTCTCACTACCCTCTTGTAGACCTTCCCTTTCACTATTACTGGTACTCGCCTGTCACAAATCACTCCTGACACTCTTCTCCACCCACTCCATCCTGCCTGTACTCTCTTCTTCACCTCTCTTCCACACTCACCATTACTCTGAACTATTGATCCCAAGTATTTAAACTCATCCACCTTCACCACTTCTACTCCTTGCATCCTCACCATTCCTCTATCCTCTGGCCAGACTACACATGAGGAAAATTCATTGGTACCTGAAATCTGCGTGATACCAGTATTCTCTTTCCTTGGATACCCTGATCCTTCTCCTACTCTTCCTTAAAATGGAGCTGTTCTGGTGGGAAAAACAGGTCACAGTTAGCCCAGTTCTTCTTTTCTCCCCAGCCTCTCCCACCCTCCTTCTTCATATAGATGTTTTGGACAGAACATGGGGGAGCATGGGCAGCATCTCATCAAGTGCAGGGTAAATGGTCTTTTCCATTCTTGAAAGAAATGAGAGTTCTCCTTCAAGCTCTGCAGATCTTCTTCCATCTATGGAAACCAGGCACATTCTTGGTGTACACCAACAACACCACAGTTGTGTGGTGTTTAAAAAAACAGGGAGGTATAAGCTGTTACACTCTGTGCAGACTAGCACAGGAGGCATGGCACCTAGTCACTCAATTGAACATGACTTTGACAGCCACTTATATTCCCTTCTGGGAGAATGTGCATGTGGACTTCTTATGCAGATCACTGTAGGACCCTCATGAATGGACCCTAAACAGACAGGTCTTCAAAGCAATCAGACACTAGTAGGGCAAATCACAAATAGACCTTTTTGCTTTCCCAGCAAACCACCAGCTTCCTTAGTTCTGCACCAGGATCTCTTTTTCCTTAGCCTGGAAGAAAAACACCTTCTCTTTCCAGTGGTCAGAGAGGTTCCTCTATCCCCCCCACCACTGCTTCCAAGAATCCTTCTAAAATCACAAAAAGAAGCTCCAAAACTTCTATCTACTGATCAAGACAACATTGGTTTCCTCTTCTACTCGAGTAGGAGAGGAAACCAGTGTTACCTTAATGAATAAGGGGTCACATGTTGGATGTACAACCTCAGGAAGATAAAGCATCGGTACTCCAGACGGATGTCAGCAGACAAAAACCCATATGTTAAGAATGCTGCAACAGTGATCAGTAGAACACTACTTTAATGGTAAATTCTCATGATTGCACATTCTTCTTCCATTTCTATTCATGTTCACAGTGCCCATGGCACACCAGCTTGGCCTGATCACAGGCAAGAAATCAAGTGTAAAGATAGTTGCTCCTTCATCCCTGCTTCACATTTTATGCCATGTTTGCCAGTCTGGTGATGCCATCACAACTCTCATTTTTGCAGTCCTTTGGAGCAGATTTTAAGTTGGTGTCCTTTTGTATGATATAATGTTATTGTCAGTGAAGTAACAGTAACTGTTTCAGGCCGAATTTCACCAAAAATGTCTGTATGCATAAGCCCAATTGGTAACCATTTGAAATGTCTGGACTAGTCCTAGAGCACGGACACTGAATGTCCAAAAGAATGGACTTGCATATACTAAGTCCAAGATGCCCATTTCCCAGAATATTCTCTTTTCAACAGGGTATGGTGATCTCAGAGTTGTTATATATACATTTGGGGGGGTGCTGGGGGTGCTTGCCCCCTAAAATAAAATGAAGTTTAGAGGAGAAGAGCTATGTTCAAGATTCATTCTTCTGGATTTCAGTCTTTTTTTTCATATTGTTGGCAGACTGCTGCCTATAATATTCTGAACTTTGTGATTAAATCTAGGCCATGGAAGCAAACGTAGAGCATTTGAATGTTTTATTTTTTGCAGTTATCACAATGAATTACAAATTTAATTGTTATAAAATTCCATTCTTCCAAAACACTTTAATTGTTTCAGCTCTGTAAGGGAAACCATTCTTGGAAAGGCAAATTTCACTACCTATACATTTACGAAAAAACCAAAACTGCAGCTGACGTATAAAGAACCTTCTGTACAGCAAAATGTAATGATGAAGAACCAAAGCAGAAGGTATCACCACTGGAAAAAACACCTCTGTTGTAATAATCCAAAAATCTCCTTTATTCGAAGGAAAGGTAAGCGCTTTCACGTAGTAAACACTACGCTTCTTCAGACATAAAATACAATGAAAACAGCCTTGCTTAAATGTAAGTTTAGGCGCCATATTAAACCAATCATTCAATTAAGCATATAACCAAAATTTCTAAAAATCGTTTAAAAGTCAAATACAATTAAATACAAAAGTTTTTATAGCCATAAAACATTCACAGTTACTTTTATATTTCTATATCATGAGTCGATCTTTCCATAACCCATCTTGATTCCTAAATTTTAGATCAATATGCATGTTAAAGTAATGAATGCGACAAATGCATTTTGTTACTTAGCGTTATGAAGGCAGTCATGTATATAGCTTTAAAAAGCTGAATAGATCAGCTGTTGTCATTCTAGGCGCAGGCTAAATACAGAACGCTACAATGAGATAAAGCAAGGCCTCATATGAAAGGCTAAATAATAATCTTTACTAGCCTTATCATATATTCACCTCTGTGTATATTTGAGCTCTTAATAACCATCTAGATGATAATGATACATAATCATAATACGTTAACTAAAAGCAAGGAAATACTATATGACACTCATCAGCAGACTGAATAGCATAAAATAATCACTTGATATGGACAATCAAACTCAAATAAACTCCATTAATACATAAAACAGAATCTAACTGCAACATTATATTATTCAGAATTAAGAACAGGCTATAAGTGTACTTTAATGAACTTTAGAATATAATCAGCATGGGCTCGCTAGATGAAGCGACTAAAGCTTCTAATAATAACTGCATATTTCAAACCTATGAAATCTAATTAATCAAATAGAGCAAAACAGTATGAAATATAAAGAATATGTATATAAAAATGTAAAATTTATTAAAGTTAGTCTGCCTATATTTCATATTCTATTTGACCCCATCAACAAATAGGTGGAGCTAGTTCATGAATAACTGTGGATTTGTGAAAAATATACGTAACATTATAAAATAAGATAAAATAAACGCTAATTCATAAAAACCTATTGTGAAACATGTAATGAACTTAAAAATAAGATAAATAATGTAAAATGTAGAAATATAAATATGACTGCTATGCTAGTCAAAGAATATAGATAAAAAATATGAATAAAAGATATATATATCAATATATTCATATATATATTTATAAAACATAAACAGATGTAAACTATATTCTAATACATGAATATTAGGAGTAGCAGCATTAAAATATATTGAATATTATAACTTTCTATTGTCAAGAATTGATTTAATGGATACATATTGGTTAAGTCCTGGGCTGTCATGTGCTCTCAGTTTCAGTATCCATTTTAATTCTATGTTGGTCAAATGATTCATCTTATCTCCCCCTCTGGGGTTAGGTATAACAATTTGCAGAACCCTAAAGCTGAACCCATGACTGTTATACGTTGAAACATGCTTAGCTAAAGCATTTATTTCAATACCTTTTCTAATGTCATACAGATGGTTATACATTCTATCTCTTAATCTGCATTTTGTCAAACCTACATAAAATGCGGGACAATTATTGCAAGTTGCTAAGTAAATTAAATTTGTACTTTCACAAGTAGAACTAAAAGTAGGTTTAAAGACATATAGACCATTGGGATGTATAAAATTCTGTACATGGGAAATATGAGGACACATATGACAATGTCCACAAGGATAAACTCCAAATCTATGACTACCACTATTATTAATTGTAAAATTTCTTTCACCACATAATATCTGTTTCAAATTATCACAATTCCTGTAAGTGAAACTAGGAAAATCCCCTGTTAGCAAACGAGTATCTTTATCCATAGTAAGCACATTCCAATTCTTTTGAATAACCTGTTTCAATGTCTGCACATCACTAGTATATCTCAGAGTGTAAGTAATCTTGTTCCTATAACAAGAGATCTTATGTGTGCCTATAGGATGGAAGCAAATAGCAGGTTTGCTCTTGGTATTCTCCTTCGAATAAAGGAGATTTTTGGATTATTACAACAGAGGTGTTTTTTTCCAGTGGTGATACCTTCTGCTTTGGTTCTTCATCATAGCTATACATTTAAATATAGTCAATCTAGTCACAGTACAATCTGTAAAAACAAAAATAATAATTTCTAAGTAGTCAATTCATGGAATCATGGACTCATGGCATGTACAAGGGAAGTGGGCCTTATCCCCATTTATGCCTTGCTAGTACTCACTCTTAGACCTTACCGCCTTTCTTTATGCACCAGTCATACCTGGAGTGAAGTGCCCATCCACTTGTATGAGCTGATCCAGTCTTACTTTGTAGTTAAGGCCCTTCTGGGACATGAGCAAATGAGGGGCGACTGAAATAATTTTACTTGAATTAGAAGCAGTTGCTTTTTGAATTCAAGCCAATACAAAGTGCAGAGAGAAGATCACCAGAGTCCTAACATGGTGACCTGCTGCAATATCTGCTAAAACCTGATAAAAACACAGCATTATTTTATTTTACCTACTCCATGAAAACAATAATATAACTTAAGAAGTTTGCATTACACATCACCACAACACATATTTGTTTACTGTATTTTTCCATGAAGTCTTCTTGTAAGGGGAGTTGGTGACCTCTCCCCTTTAGAACTAGTGAAGTTAGTTTAAATGGGTGTTACCACTCTTTCAACTGTAATTAAAGGAAAATACATTTTTGAGAAAGCAACTGATAGATGTGACTTGAAGCTCAGTGAAACTGGTATGATGATCCTATTCTCAGAATAGCATGTGGAAAGATCTGAGTACTATGAAACTATGCCAAAATAAGAACATTCAGCAAAAGCGTTTACCCTGCGATATGCATAGACTGAACTCATGAGGTTCACTTGCCCGAGGTTCAACCCACAGACATTGGAGTTCTTCCACTGGAAATCATTGCTGCTTATTTTTGCCAGCAGTGATGCCCTTTCCAGAGGAATTTCCCCCTTCTATGAGTTAGTAAGTCCGTGCAGTTGGTAGATTTTGGATGATAGGATCATAGGAGGTTACTAGCCTATTGGCCCTAGCAAGCCTAGTCAAGTTATACCTTTGATCCTTTATAGGCCAAGATATATAGTCTATATTAGCAATGCAAATCTAAGACCAGCACCTACTGCCTCTGTCCAAGAGGGACATAGGTGAAACCCCCAGGGTAAATGTATGGTTTCTCATCCAGTTGTCCAAGTTATGCTTATATAGGGTCACTGAGGTGCTCTATTTTACGTGAATTGGGAGTTTGTTCCAGAGGAGTGGCAACCTCTGGGACACATATCTGTCTCTCCAGCGTGTCCTGTTAATGTTCCAGGCTAGGTTAAGTTCTCTAGAGTGAGTGAATCTTGTCCCATTTGATTTGTGGATGTGCAGCATTTCCATTAAGGCAGGGTTTGAGACTACTCTGTAGGCCAGGCACAAGTCACCTCTAAGCAGTCTATATGATACAGAGTACAGTGGCAGGGCCTTTAGTCTGTCCATGTAGGTCATGTGTTGAAGGTCCTGAATTTTCTTGGTGAGAAACCAATAAGGTCTCTCCAGCTGCTGCACGTGTCTGGTGAGGTACATACAGAAGGGAACATTGTACTCTATTATTAGTCTGATGAGGGACAAGTACAGGGGAGTAATAACCTCCTTAACCTTGCCCTTACTTATAAGATGCATAACTTAGAAGGTTTTTCTTACAACTGTGGACACAGGACAATCAAAGTTGAGGCTGCTATCAACCTGCATTCCCAGGTCTCTCATCACTGGGTTAGAACTTAGGAAGGTATTATTAATATTGTAATTTGCAGGGACCTCTCCTTTGCTGAAGGGGATAATAACACATTTTTTTGCATTAAGTTTAAATCCATGGCTCTGACACCAATCATTTATCTGTGTAAGCCCATTTTATAGTATGTTGACACTGATGGGGGATTGAAATATAAGTTTGGAGGGGGATTTTCCCCCAAAATCAGGGACAGCTGAAGAGGGCTTTACCTCTTGCAAAACACTTAAAAATAGTGTTTTTTGCCTTTTTAATTTAGTGAGCTCAGCTCATGGATTCCAATCCTCAGTGCATTCTGTTTTGTCCACTTTTTGTGGAAGTAGGGAAAGCACTATCACTGTGCATTGGGAATGCAACACTGCTGGTTATACAAAGCCCACAAACACAACTCCACTTGCTACACTACCTTATAATACCGTGCATGACTAAAAACAGACTAAATGCAACCCCGCCACAAAAAAAGAAAACACTGCATTTTACTCATGTGGCAGTTTAGCTAAACAGATACAACTGTAACATTAGAGGATGCCACTAATGCCATTCTTGTCATCCATCTTTTAAGAGTGGTAGCTTCAGTCCAGAGGAAGACAAGCTCCTAGCTATATTCTACTAACAAGAAAACTATTTTCATTGTACTTCACTATTATCCATTATCTGATAAGAATGATACTGATATATTAAAACCGCATGTCCATTCAATTTCAGTACTGACTATATAAATTAGCTGGACTTCTAAATTCTAAATTATCTAATGTGCTACTCTCTGCTACCTCAACTGAATTATTTATTTTTTGCTGATGTAGTCTACCCCTCTTTTGTTGGTGCTATGGTATATAATTGCCTGCTGCATTAATCTTAGGATTTCTCCCTCCATAGGATATTTGGGCCTTCCTTTTGTATTCGGGCCTCCAGCATACAAATTACCTTGCTGCTAAGATAGAAAACTTATGTGATATTCAGGAGAGCTATGTGTGTGGACAGGAGCCAAAAAACAGAAAGCCACATTCTGCATGGTCCATCCCAGTACAAACCAATCAGACACCAACTTTTGCTGGCTAATTTTCAGACATCGGACCAATTCAGGACTAAACACATATGCTCTCATTCCTACTCCAAAAAAACACAATACTTTCTCACACTCCTCACCAAACTCCAACATCTGTATAACCATTTTAACTCCAGGCTCACCATAAGTGGGGATATCCACCCCAACCCAGGCCCAAATCCATCCTGTCCAACTCAAACTGCTCCAACACAAATGTCAGAACATAACATCCCCACTTTCTTCATCCCTGGGCAAATCAAACAGCAGCAAAACCAACCATCTTTTAATGCTAAATATTAATATTAGAAGTATCAAAAATAAAATACCTGAACTCCAGGCCACAATAGCACACTACTCCTCAGACATAGTTGCTTTAACAGAAACCTGGCTAAATAAAAACATAGCTAACTCAGACCTTCTCCCTACCGACTACAATATCATTAGACAAGACAGACCACTTCGTAAAGGGGGTGGAACTGCCTTACTGTACAAGTCAAACTTAACTGTCCGTCAATTACCAAACTCCTACCCCTCCCCCAATAATTGGGACATACTTATCTCACAACTTCAACTTCACCCTAAAAAGGTCATCACCACAATTGTGATCTATATTCCACCTGGTAATACACTTGCTAGCCTTGAAGACTTCTTATCCTGGTGTTCTTCGACATACTCACAAGAAACCCTTATTCTGGGGGACATCAACCTAGATTGGTTCACCTGTATATCAGAACCACCAAGTAATCTAATAAATCTCCATGGCTACCAGCAGCTAGTCCAAATTCAAACTAGATGTGATAAAAAATCTAAAAGGGAATCCATCCTTGACTGGGTCCTAACTAACAACCCCACATTTTACCCTCACACAGGCAATCTCCCAGACACCTTAAGTGACCACAACATAATATACTTTATACGTAGTAGAACAAGCATATGCAAAACCACTAACTATATATCCACTAGAAACACAAAAAAATTCTCTCCTGAGGTCCTCAACACTTTACTCTGTAACTGTGACTGGACCCCCCTAAAAACCCTCCCACTTGACCAGGCTGTAGCATATTTCAACAAAACATTTCTACAACACCTAGACACTGTCGCTCCATTGCGCAAAATCAAGGTTATAACCTCTACAAACCCCTGGCTCAGTAAAGAAACCAAACAAATCCTGAAGTCCAGAGACACTGCCTGGCTTTACTATCAAAAAAACAAAGAAACACAAAGCCTAACTAAGTACCAAGAACTGCGCAACCGTGCAAAAAAAGGCATTAGGCTGGACAAAAAATCCCACTACACAACATTACAAATGAAATACCAACACAACCCGCAAAAATTTTGGAAAAATGTAAACCAGCTACTAAAATCCACCCAAAAGGCTACCCCCAAACCAACCACCCCTGACTCTAAAGTTCCCATCGAAACACAATTCAATTCCCACTTTGTGAACTCAATTCTATACTTAGTATCACATGACAGTTCCTTCCTCACTATCCCCCCAACACAAATAACACTAATACAAGCTTTACCCTCAAAACAGTTTCCACCACTTCAATCAAAAGCATGCTCTCCAAACTAAAATCCTCATCAACAGCAGCCGACCTACTCCCCAGCTATTTCTTGAAACTCACAGCAGATGCTATTGCTATCCCAGTCTCCACTCTCATAAACAGATAATTTGTTGAAAACTATGTGCCCAAACTCTGGAAAATATCCTATGTTACACCCATACATAAAAGCGGGACCTCCACTGAACTTAATAACTACAGACCCATTGCTTTACTCTCCCCCCTGGCCAAAATTCTAGAAAAATGTATCCATACCCAGATGCTAAACTATCTCCTAGACAGCAACATCCTGTCACCTACTCAGCATGGTTTCAGACCTGCCCATAGTACCACTACAGCCCTCCTCTGCTTCACAGATACAGTAAACCATCTCAAAAATGAAGGCCTACAAGTGTCAACTCTTTTTTTGGATATGTCCAAAGCATTTGACACAGTATCACACCAAATCCTGCTAAACAAACTAAACCAATATCATCTATCAAATTCCACTCTCACCTGGTTCCAAAGCTACTTAACTGACAGGTACCAAGCTGTGAAATGGTAAAATTCTCTCTCTCCTCAGCTGCCCATAACTATAGCAGTCCCACAGGGTTCTATCTTAGGACCACTACTATTCACAGTCTTCACAAATGATCTCCATACCTCCACACAGCATGCATCTATAATTTAGTATGCAGATGACACTACCTTAATCTGTGCTGCACAAAGCATTCCCACCCTCCTGCAAACAACTCAACTAGCATTCTCTGACGTTGAAAACTACCTTACCAAAGCCCAACTTATCCTCAATCCAAAGAAAACTCAGCTTATGATTATAACCAGTTCTAACAAAAACACTAACAGTCAATTCACTATCTACTCCACTAATGCTACTCCAATTGTTCCAGTGGCACAGGCTAAGCTATTGTGACTAACCATAGACTCCCACCTAAAATTTGATAGTCATCTCAACTTAACTATTAAAAAAGTACATGCCAAACTGGGGTCTCTCTACTGTATCAAACCATTTCTTACCAACAACACAAGATCAGCCATTGCTCGCTCCCAACTTCTATCCACCCTACTCTATGCATCTCTCATTCTGACTAATCTCAACAAAACTGAACTAAGCAAAATGGAAGCCTGCTATAACAGAATTGCCCGCTTTGCTGCAAATTGCTCATATAGAATTCATCACTGTACTGCTTTGAGACAGCTCCACTGGCTTGAACTGCCCAACCTCCTAACCTACAATCAGCTCTGCCTCTGTCATTCTATCTATTACCTCCCCAATAAGTGTCCTGCCCTCAAAAACCTAGTACAACATCACTCAGCCAAAAGGCCTCTTAGATCATCAAGCAAACTGCTACTAGAAGTCACCAACAGCTATAATAGCTTTGGAGATGCACTATATAGTAGTTCAGTGGCTAAAAAATGGAACTGTGTCCCTACAACCATTCAAAACGCATCATCCAAAGCCTCCTTTAAAGACCTCATCAGGCAACATCTCAAGGAAAGTTGGCAGTGCCATGATTGCTCCCCAGGCTAGTGAAAGTGGATAACACATACATACAAAATCTAGAGCACTTGATAATAGTTTTCAATCTTCCTCACAAACACTGGCTAATCTACAATGTATGTACTGTACCTGTGTACTATGTATGTATTCTACCTATGTTCCAAATTTCAGCTGTACACCACAAATCTATTAATTACCTTTATTTTTAAAATGAATATTTTTTTTTGTTTGTTCTCTCCACTGTAACTGTTTATGTGCCGCACACCACTGTAAAAACATGTCTCCTGTAATTTGTGTGTATACTGATCATGTCTAAATAACTAAATGTGTCTGTAATTTTTCTTTGTGGAGTTTTTCTCCCCGGGCCTCTGCTGAAAAAGGGCCTTTTCAGCTCAGTCAGACACCCCCGGTTAACAAATGTAAAATAAAATAAATAAATAAAATAAATCTACCACACTTGAATAATTCTCCAGTCTGCTAGCATGGAGTATACAATTCCCATAGCAAGTAGAAATAGCATAAGGAAAGTGCCAGCAGCTATGAAAGCACTAGCTAGTGTGCTCCTTCATTATTTATTTTCCGAACCTGGCTGCGCTCATTCTACTTGTGGGAATATAGTAATTACAGAGCCCATGTCGCACCTGAAACGCTGAGAAAAAAAAAATGAAGGTTAGAACAAAAGAAAAACACCCCTTACTGCTAGAGGAGAGGAGGCATGTGTTTACCTCTGGGACCAGACTTGTTAGGCTCAAACTGGTAGGCGAAAATGGAAAAAGACCAATATGTATCAATGTACCTATCAGGTAGAGTTCAGTATGGGCTAGCATTTAATGTCTCTGACCTTTCTGTATGGATTGGAAGGACCTGTGATTTGGACACGACAGATAAAACCAAATAGTTTTATATGCTTACCAGCTGACGCATTTCCCATATTTTGACTATTATTGTACCCCAGAGACTGCCTGCATTTTGCAAGGAGCATGAACTCAAACATTACTTAGGGGATACTATGCAACCATAATTTATCTACATAATAAAATACATCTTTCTTTGACTTCACCTGTGACCTAGCCCCAGTAACTTAAACTCAGTGATATCTTTTAAACCAACTCATGCAATGCAGTAAAATGGAAAGAGCCTTGATGAAAGTGAGTGTGTGTACTCTGAAAAGGAATTCTTGTTTTAATTTTGAAAAAGGAAATAAATACCTATATTCATTTTAGTAAGATTTGCAGTGAAATGAAATCAGCCATATAATTTTCTTTGTGAAACTATATCATTAAATTGGATGCAGCTATTACACAGCATCGTCTGTATTTATGCTATTTAAAATTATTCAGAATGCCTGAAAAACTAGAATTCATGACAGTCAAGTATTCTTTTATTTGGGGTAGTTGGTGTTAGTTCAATGTATTTTACTGGAAGATGTGTATTAGCAAGCCTCTACCATGATATTTCCATCCTGAGTGACTAGTCCAGCAACGGTACCCTCAAAGGTGAGAGAAATTAATAAAGCTGATAACATTTTCCGTAATACTGAATCACTTACAGCATCAGAGACTATGTGATCAGTGATGTTAAATCTGGATAGTATAGAATGTAGGAATGTGATAGGTTCAGTGGTAAATACTAGGCTAGCTGCCCTTGTGGATTATTTTGAAGCCTAGCCAACTTCCCTGTGAAAGATGAGAGTCAAACCTTGTACCTGCTGTCTGTGAGGTAAACTCCTTAACCATTATACCATTCCCCAACCAAAAGCTGTACTTGTACCAAGATTATGTCACCCATATGAGACTTAAACTCACAATCCCTGGTTTAGGAGGGCAATGCCTTATCCATTAGGCCAGTGGGGCTTAAGAAATGTAATCACCCAATGTGGGGCATGATGTGGACAAGTTCACATTCAGACTGGCTAGATAATTGGACACTGGTCATGTGAAGCCTTATGATAAGACAAAGTTAGTTAATAGTAAAATAAATCTGGTATTAGTTAACAATTTATTCATTTAAAATTGAATTGTTTGTTGTTAATAGTAAAATGAATGCAGAATCAGCTATTAATTTATTTGTTTAAAATGGAACTGATTCTCCCAGTGCCAAAACTTAAAGACTGCCACAAAGAGATTGTCTTGCCTACCTAGGCACCCCCTCATAAGGGCAGCCACCTATTGTGACTATGCTCATAAAAGCTCTCTGTGATTTATAGAGAGTAATACTAAATGGAGTAAGACCTTGTACACACTCTTATACCACTGTGTAACTATAGTACTCCATGCAAGGAGTGTATATGCACATCTCCATCCCCCAAAACTGAACACAATTCACAGACATCTGCAACTTAAATCTGCTATTCCTAGTGGATAATTTGTGGAGTGAGAACTGTACATCTACAAATGGTATACAGCAGTTGACCACAGTAATCCCTCTGTCTTCTAAAATGTTGTTCAACCAAAACAGATAAGTAACAACATCACCACAAAAAAGCTTTTTTTTCTCTAGGGAAACTCTTAGTCAATCATGGAGTCCCCTGTGGTAAAGGCAAACCTGCTACTACAACCACAAGTGTCATAAACACCTCACAATGAAACACTAAGCAAATGGGAACTGTCACAGCACTGGATCCACTACATTTCCTATAGTTTAGTAATGACCTTAGCTCTACTACCATGCCTAATGAAGGAATAGTTTTATGAATCAGTGTGTATAATGCAGCAGGGAACAGCTTAATAACTGGCAGCAGATATCACAATAATATACCTCACTATGTAACTACCTCATGCAGTGCCATGTGGCACTAACGTGGTACACAGCAGTTCTGTCAGTATCATCAGCGCACATAGTATCACCACTATGAACCATGTGCACATATGTACCATTCATAGACATTGGCTTTCCTTTGTATGCAGGTATGCTGGGTGTCAGTAGCATGATCCACATCTATGGATACTGGTAAAGATAGACCACATACATAACACAGCACACAGACTGCATTTATGTAACTATGCACTATGTTTATTAATGCACTGGCCTTACTAATTAATTGCAGTAATTTTAAGTAATGCTTACAGTATAAAGACAGCATCTGAAATGTTTACTAGTAAACAGTGTGTACAGCTTTCACACAAAACACTTGAAAATAATGTTTTATGTTGGGAAAAGTCTCTTATACCTTCCCCAACACAGCGGCCTCTGCACCTAGCATCCAATTTATTAATGTAATCACCTTGAAAATCTCTACACCCTGGGAACAGAGAGATCCAAATCCAGTTGCAACTCCTTTTAAGTAGCTGATTTCAAACAGCTGTGCATTTTGCATTCATGTCCTTCAGTTAATTATTCTGTAAATGAAGGCAAAAGGAAACATCATTGGCTTTAAAATATTAGAAGAAATAGTGTCACTAGAAAGAGGGTTAAAGATGCACAACAGAATGGATAGTGGTAACAGATATCACACATATTTTAAGTAATCTCTCTCTCTCTTTCTCCCTTTACTGTAAGACCGGTATATTGTCAATAATATAACATGGAACATGCTAAAAAACTTCTTAAGGTAAAATAATTAGTACTAATTCTTATTTTCATAAGTCTATAAGTTCATAAGTTATGGGAAAGTGTTTTGGCCTAAGAGACTTCAAGGAACACTGTCTCAGGGAGTATATAATCAAATAACCATTTGTCAGACCAGTCATCAAGAAATGACATAAAGTTATCCATATTGTCGGCACATCTGATACTTTCTGGTATTATATTTAATAATTGTGGTATTCAATGAGTTATAGTTTCATAGTTTCATAGTATAGTACTAGGCTATCTGCCCTGGGGCATTTGTAAGCCTAGCCATAGTGATGTGGCTTTTGCCACCCCATGAAATGGTACAAAAATGTACAGAATAAATCTAGAATACTGTGCCTCTGTCTAGTAGTGACACAATGAAGGTCCCTTTATATAATAGAATTAGTTTACTGTGCCCCTGTCTAGTAGTGACACAGATGTGACCCCTGGGGTAAACTTACGATCTCCCATCCACTCATCAAGATTTCTCTTGAAGAGAGTCAGTGAGGGGCTCTGCCTAATATGAACTGGGATCCTGTTCCAAAGCATGGGAAGCCTCTGGGTTATGAATCTATCCCTCCAGCATGTCCTATTCATACTTGTGCCGAGGTTTAAGTCTTTAGCTCTTGTGGTCCTAATGGATTTGGATTTTTTGAGGTGGAGCATGTCCATCAGATCCTGATTGGACATGGCCTTGTACGTCAGGCAGAGATCACCTCTGAGTAGGCGGTATGCTACTGAATAGAGCTGAAGTTTCTTTAGTCTGGCAGAATAGGACATATGTTGGAGACCCTTGATCCTTTTGGTGAGGTACTTTTGTGGTCTCTCCAGCTGTTGCAAATGCCGGGTGAGGTACATACCAAATGGGGCATTGTACTCAATCATGGGTCTGATGAGGGAGGAATATAGGGGTACAATGACATCCTTGGATCTGGATGTGAATCCCTTCATGATGAGGTGTGCAAGGTAGAATGTTTTTCTAACCACTTTGGCAACGTGGGTGTCAAATGAGAGGTCGCTGTCTACTTGGGTCCCTAGGTCTCTGATTACTTTTTCCATACTCAGTGGGTTGCTGTCTATGTGATAATTTGTGGGTACTTTGTTTTTTCCAAATGGGATGACTATACATTTTTTGGCATTTAGTTTAAGGCCGTGACTACGGCACCAGTTGTCCGTTTCAGTGAGGCCTTTTTGTAGGATGTGTGTGTCTGCTGGTGTATCGACTATGGCGCCTAGTTTGCAGTCATCTGCGAACTTTGTCAGCCACAGCCCTCCCATGTTTGCTTTAACATCTGAGAAATAGATGACGAACAAGAGGGGTCCCAGGACAGATCCCTGTGGGACACCACTTGTGACTGGCTTTGAGTCTGACATTGCTCCAGTGATTTTAACTTTATGGGTTCTGTCCTTTAGCCAGTTTGCAACCCATCTAGTGACATAAGGGTTTACTTTTAAGCTGTTTAGCTTATCTATGATGCCTGAGTGGGGTATTGTGTCGAAGGCCTTAGCCAAGTCCAGGTATGCTGTATGGACTGCTTTGCCCTCATCAATGGCTCTAGTGACTGTTTCGAAAAAGTCAACCAGGTTTAAAAGGCAGGATCTGCCCTTTACAAAGCCGAACTGGGTGGGGTCAAGTGTCTGTAGGTCCCCTATGTCTCTGTTTATGAGTTCCATAATGATGCTTTCCATAGCTTTGCAGACCAGGCTAGTTAAGCTTATGGGGTGGTAGTTTCTCTCATTTCTCTGACATAATTCCAAATAGATTTTTAAATTGTGATTTTTATGAGTATTTATGTTGTTGTACACCTCAAGACCAATAGATGACTGAAGAATCAAGTCAGTGAACACTTTATAAGCAAGTATGAGTTTGCCTCTGATATATCTATAATGCAAAGTAATCTTAAATTTTGAATATGATTCACTTTGCCCTGACCAGTAACACTAGAGTTAATATGTTTTAAGGCAATAAACCTTTAGAGTGATTTTTTGAATATATACTCAAAAAGATGCAAGCTGGGCAAACATCTTTGCTTATATTGTGGTTCAGGATTTGCACATATATCAGAAAATGTCAGTTTGATTTCAGTTTTTCTACATAAACAAATGTGAACTACAAAGAAAGCCTCACAGGATATTAAGCATTGCCCTTTTAAAATGATATCATACATGGTTAGCTACATTTTGTGCTTTTCCTTTTCAATTGCGTCTTGTACACACACACACACACACACACACACACACACACACACACACACACACACACACACACACACACACACATCTTCCAGTCCTAAAGAATAACAACGTATAGCATTAAAAAGTAAGGATGGCTTGCATTCTAGTATGGTTTGATATTGGCAACTGCCAGCCAAATTTTCTCATGCAACCTTGATGCATATAGATGAGGTGACACTTACACATACTCATGTTCATTCTTTATTGACTGACAATGGCAACTTTTTTAGGTGTTAATATGGTTTACACTGTAGGAAGATAATACAAAAACATGGGCTTCAGAAAAAATATGTTTTCAGTAAGACAGTCTATGGTTAAAGCTGTTAGTCTGCCTGATCATGTCTGCATATCACTGCTTCTTTTTGTGAGGCATTTAAAAGTGCTTTCAGTCCAGCAGTGAGTAACAAAACTGCTGTTCAGTTATTAAACTCCTTGGTTTATCATCCTCCAGAATGGATAGTAGTTATTTACAAAATAGCCATTACAGAACTACAAGTTAAATACCAGAAACAAGTACCATCATCTCAGAAATTGCACATTAATTAGCATACTGCTTACTAGGAGGGTGCCCACCTTCACCACTCATGACCTGTTTTAGAATAGCAACCTAGGAGTTAGTTAGGATCAGTGAGGAAGAAGCAGGAATTGTGCCACTTTTGCTAGGTCTTTTCCCTTGGTGAAGGATGATGTCTTCTTTATACCCCACTGCAACAGCATAACCATGAACAACAGATAAACTGCAGTAGTAGCTGCTGCCAGCCAGTGAGTATAGCATGCCTCTTGGAGCTAGTATGTGCTTTGTGAAAGTGAAGCTGGGCTCTTAGTTAGATCATTGGGTGTTTATGTTTGTTGGATGGACTCATACCTCTCAACCTCTAAGTGCAAGAAATCTGGACAAAGCCAAAATAATGGGGAGGCAAAGACCTAAAAGTGGATCAAATTTTAAATATTGCTCTTATAAAATTAGAAAGTTGCTAGAATACAAGTCTTTGTGTTTGCATGCATTTTATGAAGGATATTAAGTTCAAAACTCAAATTAATTTCATTATTTAGTGATTTGAATCCTTAGAGATTTGCTGAAAACAACACATTTTATGAATAGTGTGATGATGTGAGGTATTGCCAGCTATGCCAGGAGAAGTTGGGCAGTGGAAATGTAACATTTGCCAGCATAGCTAGCTGGAGAATTATATGCCATTTGTATATCAAACTGATTTTTACAGGTGCTTGTGTTGAAAATGTATTTGGAAAGCTGCTTATGTTAAAAATGTACCAACAGCGGGTCCTGCTGGACAGAAAAGAAATACACGTATGTCAGACTATACTATAACTGTTGAAATAAATATATTGTAACAGAGGATACTGGAAAAGAAGAGGTTAATCTCAGTCCAGCTAACTTTGAAAAATAGTCGGAAATTAAATTACCTGGTTTAGGCCATAAATATTGAATCTTACACTTCTGATTGCAGCCAGAGACAAAATGTCTCTGAAAACCAGGACTAGGAATCCTACTGTATTGTACTTAGGGGTGAGCTAATTGCTACCTTGGAAGGGTGGATGTTTTTGAAATGATTTTATAGGTTTCAGATGCTATAACACATCTTAGCAAAGCTCTATGTATGTGTATCATGACACATACGTGCTAGATTCTGGTTCAGCTGCTATTAAGGGGGGGGTAGTGTGGGAACCAGAAGTCAGATGACCAGATATGTATGATGTCATTCTGTAAGCCATCACTGAAATGATGTTTAGTACTACATGAGAAAAAAGTGTCAGGACAGTCTGTTTGCGAAACCTGACAAGAAGGAAGACCACTCAACTTCATCTTGCCTTGTTCTAGTAAGTGAATTAGGCAACAGTAATTCTTTAATCAGTCAGGAAAATAATTAGAAAAAGATTAGCTAAGTATTTTTTCTGTATCTGTGTGGACCTTTATATCTGTATTATTTTTAATGTTTGCTGTGACTGAAACTATGGTGTGCATTATAAATAGATATTTAGTATTTTCATTTTTTTATTATTTATTATTAAATATATTTAAATCTTTCATTGTGGCTGGTCTTTTGGAGAATATTTTAACCTTTGAGAGCACTTATATTTATTTGGTGATACTGTTGCCATTCCTGAAAGCCTTACTGCATTGGTCAAACACTACCATTTGTATTAGTAGTAATTTTACTCAGTATAATTGGATACCCTTGTAAGAGCCTTAGAGTATCTGGCTTTAGAGTATTCTGGTGGCAGTATCTACCTTATAGTCTGGGCAGAGGGGGCATAGCTGGTGAATCTGTGCCAGCCTTTCCCAGGTGTGTGTTTGTGTGTGTGTGTGTGTGTGTGTGTGTGTGTGTGTGTGTGTGTGTGTGTGTGTGTGTGTGTGTGTGTGTGTGTGTGTGTGAAAATTAAATCTCAAAGAGTGTATGTGTCAGCTACTCTGAACAGGGAAACACAGCACTGGTTTCACAGTTAGGATGGTGGAGGACTTGGTTTGGAACACTCGGCTGGGGACTCAACTCTACAGCTGTGTCAGTGGGGAGTCTTATTTGGTGCCTGGAGAGGGAAACTCAGCCCAGGATGGAGTGTGCTCACTGTGTGCTCTTAAGGGAAATTGTGATTGGTGCAGAGAGATGCATCTTGAAATACTGTGTGTATCCATGTTTGTTCCAAGTGAATGTCCCTCACTGGTGTCCAAGGTGAGGACTGAGACTCCTTGATCACTGGCTCAGATAAGGGACATCACAAAGAGCACTCAAAAATATGAGGCAAAAATCTGGACATTCTGCAAAAATCTGGACACTTGAGAGATATGGATGGAATGGTTGCATATCTCTCAACTGTCCAGATTTTCACAGAATGTCCAGATTTTTGCTGCATATTTTTGATTCCTTCCTCAAAAAAATTGTGTTTTTCTGGCAAATCATTGAGGACTGAAGTCAGTAAGTAATGACAGACATTTGAGTTTCAGATTTTATATTCATCAAAACATGCATGCCAATGCAAGACCGTTTTTTTCTGGCAAATTTCTAAGTTTATAAGACCAATATTTAAAATTTCTTTCTACTTTTGAGCCTTTGTCCCCTCATTATTTTTGCCTTTTGTGATGCTCGTGCCCTGGCCCAGCAATCAAGGAGCCTCAATCCTCATCCCTAACACCAGAGAGGGTGTCTCATATATGAGGAAAGGATAACAAATACACACAGTAAAGTGCAATTTCCCATAAGAGCACACAGAGATTACAGTCAGTCTGGGACTGGTCACTCCTTTGCTCCCCGGGCCCCCAATAAGACTCCCCACTGGCACAGCTATAGGGTCCAGATCTCAGCCTAGCTGACAAGCTAACCTCCAGTACCCTCTCTGTCCAACCAGTGCTTCGTGTCCCTGCCCAAGTAGCTGACACACACACACACACACACACACACACACACACACACACACACACACACACACACACACAGACACACACACACACACACACACACACACAGACACACACACACACTTTGAGATAAGTATTTATACAACTTCACAGACACTCCTGGGAAAGGCTGACAGAGATTCTCCAACTGTGCCCCTTTACCCAGAATATACAGTAGTAATTACTGCCACCACCAGCTAATAATTATCAGCTACCCAAAGGTCCTTAAAAGGGTGTCCTATTATTACTGTGCAATATTATTATCCAATAGTAGTGTAACTTAAGCAATCAAGGCTTATTGGAAGGGCTTAGTACAGGATCACTTATAAGCATGCAATGTACTCTAGAGCTTAAATTATCTCTACATAAACCAGGCACAGTTGAAAAGGGTTTAAAAATATTTAATAATAAATACTAAAAACACAAGACAATTCTACTACACCACAGTGCTATTCAGGAGTTCAGAGATCACACAGAAACTTAAAATAATTCAGTAATACAGTTCTGACATAACAGAAAAACACTTAGTCTAATCTTTATAGTCCTAGCTATTTCTACAAGAAAACCCACTTCTAAGATAACTTACTTAAGACAACAGGCAGTGCTGAGTTAGATGCCCAAGATCAAAATGCTTAATAAATCTCTGGTTCTCACTGTTTAAATTGAAACTGCAGTTCTGCTAAAAATTGCATCATCTTTTACACCTTCCTGGTTCCCAGGCCACACAGAAACTACATTTACATTATTTTACACTTAGAGCAATAAAGGACATTCCACATGTAAATTCTAGTAATTATTCCTTAAGTTAAAACAATAGAAACAATGTGCTAGCTTAGACAGACTGACTCTGAGCTCTACAGATCAAAGTATAGATTTGAAATAATTTTAACTTCAAAGGAAAGATTTGAAATGCTTGACTTAGTTTTCCTTACAGCAGATGGCAATGTTGCCACTTTGTTTTAAGTTCAACATTTCACATTTACAAATGATAGAATTATCTGCACAATTCTATCTGGCATGGCTGGCAGCCTTCACTCTTCTCTACCAGTCTTCACACCTTTGTCCAGATTTCTTGTGATAAGAAGTTGAGAGGTATGAACTGCTGTATGACTAGAATGTGACTTTTTTGTGATTAATGTTCATAAGTAATAATGAGAGGGGAAAAACTTGCTTCAGATAAAAAGATTCCCCACCTTCCATCATAAGAAAGTATGTAGACAGGTCAGCAAAAAGTCAAACACTCCATCAGGAAAGCAGAGGTAGTATTTGAAGTAAACGTTTCCACCTACTCTGAAGATAACCATAAAACCTTTTTTAATATATTAGGAGTATCAGACTTACCACTTAATACTGCTATGAGCTCAAACCAAACAGTTCCACCTCTTCTGGTCTAGAATCCATAACCAATTTCTTAGCTGACCAAGTCAGTTCAAGTTTCACCCTTCTCACTCATCCTGTGTTATCTACATTGAGTCATTAAACTTCACTTCTCCTGAAAGTCACTATGGAACAGATCTTGGAAGCTCTAACCAACACCAAAAACAGTAGCTCCATTGGTCCAGATAATATACATACTGTCTCCTAGTTAGTACAACAACATTGCTGAATCCCTCCTAAACCTTTTCAGCTTTAGTCTGTCCACATGGTATGTTTATGAGCTTCTGCAAAATGGCCATCATAATGCTACTCTACAGTGATGGCTCCATCACAGACCCAGGCAACTATTATCCTATTAGCCTGATCAGCATTATCTATAAAATCATAGAATGTATCTTGGTCAGTTTCATAAACAATAAAATTGATGATCTATAAACCTTCAGTCTTAGTCAGTATAGCTTCATGACCTGTCTTCTTAGTCTGGTTAATTTATTTTAAAATGTAATGCATGCTATCTACAAAGGCATACTGCTTTTCTTGAACTTGTTAAAGCCTTCAATATGATTCTTCATACTGGCATTATTGATAAACTCACTATCTAAACATGAACTCCATCATCCACCAGGTTGCATATTGACTCTCCTATCAAATACACACAGTAGGAATTGGTGGTGCCATCTCATCTAAAAGGCACATCACCAGTAATATCTCTCAGAGCTCTGACTTGGTCCCTCCTCTTCAACATCTAGTTCTCTGATGTGAAAACAGATGTAAAAGGTCTATGGATAACCAGGATTGCCAATGACTGTACACTTGATTGCTATTATAGTCTTTACCATGGACACTCATATCTTCCAAGAGAGGCTTGCCAGAACCAACCATTAGTATACTGACTGTGGCCTTAATATTAAAACCCCAAAAGTGTAGTTTAGTTACTTGTAACTTGGCCCTGCTTTACTTAGCCACAGTCATGAGAGATCTAGGTACTTTCATTGACAATTATCTTTCAATAATAATATGGATTAGTTATAGCTAGGAGATCCTTCTACCTTGCCCAATTAATTACCAGGGATATATTCTCCAGGTCTAAGGATGTTATAACCTCCCACTTTTTTCCTTTATCAGGCCAGTCATAGAATACAGTGCACTGTTTCAAATGAAGTGGTCCAAACATCTTGACCAACTAGAAAGAATATATAATTTTCTTACTACAAAAATCAAAGGATTAGTTTCCTTAGCTACCCAGAGAGACTAAAAACCCTCTTGTTTTTCTCTGCCTTGTACTGGTTCCTGTGTAATCCTCGCTGTCTTGCTTTATGTGCTATGAATGATCCTGCCCTTTTAGACCTCTCCATCTCAGGAATACTGGCAATACTGAAATAAACTTGCTCCAGAGACCTAACCCTTCATTGCAACATCAGGAAGATCTCTTGGAGAGATAGACCCTCACACAAAGAATCTTCTACCTATGGAATAAGAAGCTCTTCTTAAATTTCAAACACTGTAACCCATTGCCCTTCTTCAGGCTCTGTCTTAACAATTTGACTGCTATCCACAAACGTACTTCTAGGGTAAGCAATATAGCCATCATTAAGCATAACCAGCCTTTATATGGTCGCCCAAACCTCATGCCATAATTAGAACCTATGAACCAAAATATGATCGCAAAAGAAAATTAATCTTGAATAACAGGTTAAAAGAGTTCTTTTTGTGCAGATGCAATTTCAGATAAGTCCTAAACTGCACCACTGCTCATTTGTTTGTTTGTATCCTTTTAGCCATTTTTCTAATGATTGTAACTCTAGTGTTTTTTCTTTGACTGGCAATTTTATGTATATAGTGGTATCAATATTAATGGATGAAATCCACTCACCTTTGAAAGGAAAGTGATGAAATCCAGAAGATGGATTCATGCCAGCTGAAAACCTCCAAATCAGTGTACTCTTACAAGAATGTTAGCCATGTACATGTTCATTTTATTTTATAATCATCATTTTAAAGTTCTAAATGTATTAGGGAACTGGTGGATATTCCAGAGCTACTCATAGGTTCATAGGTAAGTACTAGGCTAGCTGGCCATGTGGGACATTTTAAGCCTAGCCAATTTCCCTTTCAAAGGTACAAATCAAACCCTGCATCTTATGTTTTTGAGGTTAACACCTTAATCATTATACCAGCCCTTATTGACTACAACACAATGGCATGGTACCTTAACATGGACATCCATAATGCCTCTGTTTGTTAGGGCCACATCCAGAATTCTATTCTTTATGCTATAGTTTTGCACCAGTTGGCTCAATCACTCGTACATCAAAACTTCAGTCAGCTCCTTCTCCCTGTCAGCCCTGGAGCATGGAATATCCCAGTCTGCTACTGATCCTCCAGGAGTACTACCTGTTTCCTCCTCCAATCCTTTATTCTCTCCATTAGTCTCATATTGTTATGTTGTGTCTGAGAAAATTACACACTCTTATCGGTCTCCGCCCACTGCACTGTTGTCAGTACTTTAACTGCTAGGGAAGTCCACCTTGCTTTTAACTCTGTCCACATATTTTCTCTGTTCCTGGTTTGTTCTCTTTTTTCTGACCTCACATCATGTGCCCTCATTTACATAGATTGCTACACTACTCCTACCTCTCCCTTCTCTGTCATCCCAAAACACCCTGTATCTTTTCATTCCATGTCCTATTTTGTCATTCTCTTGTAGTTTCTTTGGTGCTTTGGGTCCACTCTCATATCCTGTGTCACTTAATGCAGCTCCCCATCATCCTACCTAGACTGCTTGCATTGCAACATAAGACTTACACAGCCATGGTCTGGGGTCACACTGGTTTGTATCTCTACTGCGTTGTACATCTTTCTTTACCTTCCGTCTACTGCCGAAACACCTATCCCAGTTCCATTTCTGTCACTCACTTCCGCTTCCAGCTTAGTGTGAAAGTCCGATCGTTGAGACGTACTATTACAACCCAGCACTAAGCACCACAGGCCCCTCTGGTCTAAGATGGAACCTTGCATATCATTGATCTCTCTGCCAGGTCTCCTCTATCCTTTTAACAGTTTTAGGCCTTTTTCCTTTGCCTAATGCCTTAGCCACAGCAAGAATTCTCAACTTTTCTGTTTGTTTTGCCCTTTAATTCTCTCATCTGTCTGAGTTTTCCTCCCTGCCAGCTGCTCTCCTGGTCAGCTTGTGGTACGGCAAGTCACCTTGTGGTACTTGCTGCTGCCTGACCACTTGTGTCTTCCCCACCACTTCTCACATGTCACTGCTCTTCACATCGCAGTTTCCTCCCTGACTTTCTTCTCCTTATTCTCATCTTTGTGGCTGGATATTATATTCTGCCACCCTTACTTTGACAATCTCTGCCCATGTCCTGTACCTCCCATCTTCTCCCACCCTATCTTGTCTGCAGGCCTCCTGTTCTCTCTTCTCCTGTCATATAATTTCATGGCTGATTAGCCAGTCCACTAATGTCTGTAGCTCCCACATTCTACTATGAAGCTTTATATTTGCCTCCAGATCCCACATCCTCCTCAGTTCAAAAGCTACCTCAACCAAACAGTTGCCAATCTCATGACCACCTTGCATATCTCTCTTGTTCTTCTTGTCCAGTTTGATCTTCTACAGTCATATCCCATTCTTTGAGGCAGTTTTCCTTTTTTTATTTTTTTTTTGAGGGGCCTTTCTTGTAGCATAATTGATAAATCATTTTATATGCTTATGTATATAATGTGTTTTTAACTGTAACCAGATATGTTCTGATAAAGGTATTGTGGGTATTGTGTAACTTGGCTGACTTCTCAGCTGTATATTTACAACATGTGTACATGCATGAAAGTAAGTCATTGTGGTTGTGTCTGTGTAATATTACCAAAGTAATTTAAATGCATCTTTGACCTTTACTCTGGTTTTGTATGTTATTTATAATTTAACTAAGTGTAGTTAGGCAGCATAGGATGGTGGTTTGTAGGATGACATTGGTGATCAAGAAGAGGAGGATGAGTGTGAGGGCAGCCCAAGGATCAAATGGTGGAAACTGAAAAAGGGTAATTGTGAGGTGATGTCCAGGGAAGAGTTAAGACAGGCACTGGGTGGCAGTGAAGAGTTACCGAATAGTGGGGTAACTACAGCAGAGCTAGTAAGAGAGATGGCTAGAAGGGTGCTTGGTGTGACATCTGGAAAGTGGAAGGAGGAGAAGGAGACCTGGTGGTGGAATGAAGAAGTACAGGAGAGTATACAGAGAAAGAGGTTGGTGAAGAAGAAGTGGGATTGTCAAAGAGATGAAGAAAGTAGACAAGAGTATAAGGAGATGAGGTGCATGGCAAAGAGAGAGGTGGCAAAGGTTAAGGATAAGGCGTATGAAGAGTTGTATAAAAGGTTGGACACTAAGGAGGGAGAAAAGGACCTGTAATGATTGGCTAGACAGAGGGACCAAGCTAGTAAAGATGTGCAGCAGGTAAGGGTGATAAAGGATAATGAGGGAAACGTACTCACAAGTGAGGATAGTGTGTTGAGCAGATGGAAAGAGTACTTTGAGGGGTTGATGAATGAAGAGAATGAGAGGGAGAGAAGGTTGGATGACGTGCGGATAGTAAATCATGAAGTGCAGTGGATTAGCAAGGAGGAAGTAAGGATAGCTATGAAGAGGATGAAGAACGGAAAGGCTGTTGGTCCAGATGACATACCTGTGGAAGCATGGAGGTGTTTAGGTAAAATGGCAGTGGAGTTTTTAACTAGATTGTTTAATGAAATCTTGGAAAGTGAGAGGATGCCTGAGGAATGGAGAAAAAGTGTTTTGGTACCGATTTTTAAGAATAAGGGTGATGTGCAGAGCTGTAGTAACTACAGAGGGATTAAATTGATCAGTCACAGCATGAAGTTGTGGGAAAGAGTAGTGGAAGCTAGGTTAAGAAGGGAGGTGATGATTAGTGATCAGCAGTATGGTTTCATGCCAGGAAAGAGCACTACAGATGCAATGTTTGCTCTGAGAGTCTTGATGGAGAAGTACAGAGGTTAGAAGGAGTTGCATTGTGTCTTTGTGGATTTAGAGAAAGCATATGACAGGGTGCCCAGAGAGGAGTTGTGGTATTGTATGAGGAAGTCGGGAGTGTCAAAGAAGTATGTAAGAGTGGTACAAGATATGTACGAGGGTAGTGTGACAGCGGTGAGGTCTGCAGTGGGAGTGATGGATGCATTTAAGGTGGAGGTGGGACTACATCAAGGATCAGCTCTGAGCCCTTTCTTATTTGCAATGGTGATGGACAGGTTGGCAGACGAGATCAGACAGGAGTCCCCATGGACTATGATGTTTGCAGATGACATTGTGATCTGTAGTGAGAATAGAGAACAGGTGGAGGAGACCCTGGAGAGGTGGAGATATGCTCTAGAGAGAAGAGGAATGAAGGTCAACAGGACTAAGACAGAATATATGTGTGTGAATGAGAGGGAGGATAGAGGAATGGTGAGGATGCAAGGAGTAGAGGTGGTGAAGGTGGATGAGTTTAAGTACTCGGGATCAACAGTTCAGAGTAATGGTGAATGTGGAAGAGAGGTGAAGAAGAGAGTACAGGCAGAATGGAGTGGGTGGAGAAGAGTGTCAGGAGTGACTTGTGACAGACGAGTACCAGTAAGAGTGAAAGGGAAGGTCTACAAGAGGGTAGTGAGACCAGCTATGTTATACGGGTTGGAGACAGTGGCACTGAGAAAAAGGCAGGAGTCAGAGCTTGAAGTGGCAGAGTTGAAGATGTTAAGATTTGCACTGGGTGTGACGAGGATGGACAGGATTAGGAATAAGTATATTAGAGGGTCAGCCCAGGTTGGAAGGTTTGGAGACAAATCCAGAGAGGCAAGATTACGTTGGTTTGAACATGTGCTGCGGAGGGATGCAGAGTATATTGGGAAAAAGATGCTAAGGATGAAGCTGCCAGGTAACAGGAAAAGAGGAAGGCCTAAGATAAGGTTTATGGATGTGGTGAGAGAGGACATGCAGGTGGTTGGTGTGACAGAGCAGGATGCAGAGGACAGGAGGAAATGGAAACAGATGATCTGCTGTGGTGACCCCTAATGGGAGCAGCCAAAAGAAGAAAAAGAGAAGAATAACATTTTGGTTAAAAAATCAGTAGCAGTTATGCCTTTATAAACACTTTAAGTGCTTCCAAACCCTCTAAAGCACACCAGTTATAAAGAACAAATCCTTCAACACATGCAGTAGCCAAGGATCCAGTCATTTGTAAAATAAATGCAACCCACTGCTATTCCTGAAAGCCACTAAGCAACTCTGTAATAGACCTAAAGGCAAGAAGATGACAGACATAAAGGTGAAATGTGTCAGCAAATGTTTATATTTAACTAAACAGAAAGTGAGGGTCAGACTATTCAGCACTCGCTCTTGACAGTCAATAAATGATCCAAAATATGTGAGCAAAACCCCTTCATGGAAACTAAACACAAAAAAAAAAAAACAAAAGTACCTGGACTTGGCTAATTCACTAAATAATGTACTATTAGCAAAACTATTTAAATGAATGCTGCTAGAATAATTTGTAACAGCATTAGGCTAGTTTTTTAGGGAATGGAGTGAAGAGGGAGTGGTCTACTCCAGAGATGTAACAAGCTATTCTGGTGCCCACTGCCATCCCCATATCTGGCTCTGTTCCTCAAGTTTAAATTAAGAAGAAGAAAAAGCTTTTCTTTACTGTGGCAAACAACGTGCTACATTTGTAGCAAGGAGCTGCTAAAGTGTACACCACACAAAGTTTATACCACGCAAAGAATGTCAAAGTGCTTCAGTTCTGGCTGCAAATGCAATACAGGTATTCATTTCTGAATTTCGTTAATGCATTGAAGACCAGTCAGCATCTGCCAATCATGCCCCGTAACACTTTGTAACTGAAGTGACTACCCCTTTGCCCTACCCTAGCTTTGCCTATGGTCTGCATACCACTCCTGAGGAAGGGGCGGGTCGAGGCAATCAGAGAGCACAGTGGGATGGAGAATTTTCTCTGGTGGAGATTGTATAAACCATCTATCTCCCATACCTCATAGTTAGCAGTTAGGGCTGCTTCCTGGCAATATCCCCTGTGGAAGTGAGAGGATGTCCATCACAGATAGCCCATTCCACACACCCCTTCCTTGCTTAGCTGAGCAGGTGCATGGATGTAGGACTACAAAAATGTAAAATCTTTTATTTACCCCTTATAACTACTTAAATGACTGAATCTAACCCGTGATAATAAGGGAATAAGTGCGTGATTTGTCCAAGACGCAGTGGATGATCAATAGGCAGTGGGGGAAAAAAGATCAAAACAGTACACTTCTTTTTCTTCTTCTTCTTTCAGCTTTTCCCAGTTAGGGGTCGCCACAGCAGATCACCTGTCCGCTCATGATCAAAACAGTACACTAGTTTGTTTAAAAAAGTAGTTACTTTTGCAGACAAGCGTTGCTGGCAGTTAAAAAATGATAGCTTAAAGGAAAACCCATTTTGATATCTATCAATTTCAAACAAATTATATTTGCTAAAAAGTGCTTATCAATATCACTTTTTTAAAATATAGTTACATGTTTATAATATTTTTACAATTATAAAATTAAATTTTAAAATGATCAAAATGTTTATAATATTTTTACAGTTTCACGATGTTTTAAAGATCTCATAAGTCACTTCACTTTTCAGGAAATTCTTTTTCCGTCCCTATTTGTATTATAAGATTTAATGTGTTCCATGACTATAATTGTTATCTCAGAGTATCCTGAGGAATCTATTTAGCAAATGCAATGCATCCATTGTGCATACCTTTCTCTCAGAAATGTTTCTCACATGATCCTGAGTAATGTCATTTAAATACACGCTGTAAAGTGCACATAATTTTTTTTACATGGGCAAATAAGGCCACAACTTAGCTGTTCCACTTTAATAGTCACATGTCAAGATAAATGGTGCAACTTCATGTACTCGCCAAACAAACTGCATCACACATTTTGAATTTCTTGTTTGCTTTTAGTGTCCCTCCAAGTTACCCATTGCCTTTCATAACTATGTTTTAACTAAGACTCAGATTTTGAGATGGTCCTCTACAGATTGGTTAAAAACTGCATAACATGTAGGAATATTCCAATGTTTATATATCATGTCCTAAACTGTTGACAACATGATAATATTCAGTTCTGAGGTTTGATTTAACACTCCTTGCTCTGTTGTTATGTGAATCACTGTCTCTTTAATTCACTTGCTGCTTTTCAAAACCCGCCCCTAAAACATTTTTTTCATATGTATGCAGAATAGATTTTCATGACATATTAGAAAATATTGAGTTAAAGATTTGTTTTTCCAATTAAAAGAATAATATTTACAGTTTTCTTAGATGACATTGATTTATTACACTGGGTCATGGAAAATATGCAGGAAAAAGGATTCATATAATAAAACCTGAAGTCATAAGGACAGAAGTTATTTTAAAAATCTGTCTACATGCCAGATATTACCAAACAAGTAATAATACTGTTCGAAATGTTAGTTTGGCAAGATGGATACTAAGTGATAAATAGTCCCCAGGATTATAGGGTTCCTACTGGCACCTCGAACGCTTGAAATGTCGAACATCATATGGTCGACACCATATGATCGACATTTCAAGTGTTTGAAGGTTAAGCATAATGGCGCCGTTCAGTGCAGAATGGGAGAATTTCCCTTTTCTGCACTGAAGTGCGATCTCGGAGTTGGTATATTTAAGTAGGGGGGTGTGGGGGGTGCAGGGTGGCTTGGCCCCCTGCCTGCATCGTTAAGGTAAGTTTTTTTTTTTTGTTTTTTATTATATATTCAAACTTTCGAACTTCGATCATATGTTATTGAACATATGGGATTCGGAGTTTTGAAAGTTTGATTATATAATATAGACCCGGATTATATTACTTGTAATTTATTTCCAAATGAAAAAAAGGCTAGTACAGATTCAAGAAACCAGGAAGGCATTACAGTTAGATAAAAGATAAAAGGAATACAATTGTTATAATGCCCTTGAAGTAACACTACTAGGTACTAAATAAAATTAATAATTACTTAAGGGGGTTTGAAGCAAGAGTTTTATAAATGAAAAAAAAAATTATTTTGTATAGATTGCCAGAATTAGGTGTGACTCATCAAATCGCAAGAAGACAGAATAAGTTTTGGTTAGCGTACACCAGCCAACAGTTAAATGACCCCACCCCCAACATCACCAGCAGTTCACCACATCCTTATGTGAGGAATGTTTCTCCTTCCCCTTATTAAAATAAGCTGCATAGATAGCATTGGTCTCAAAAATAAAATATGCAGTTTCCTCTTATTTGGTCATCTGGCTTTCATATGGTTTCTTTTGTAAAGAAGACGCTTAATGAACTGTAGTTTCGCAGGTCACAATTATACCATATTTTGTAGGCTACCTCCTTTTGATGTCACACCAAACATACACAAAGATATAAGCTTACTCCTAGGAAACAATTTTCTCATCTGTTAACAGACCAGCACCCAATCCTTTACAGAAAATCATACTTGGTTCACCCATTTCTTTCAGAAAGAATGTTTCTGAATTAACTTCATAAATTAAAGACAGCAGGAACCATATTAATAAATTTTTACAATGCAATTAAGTTTTAGCATCTTAATGCACATTTGTTACCTTACGATGCTCATCAGCAGAGCATGAAGACAAAACAACAGTTTAATGTGAAACCGACTGACAGTTGTGTTTGAATGGTCATGCACAATAATTCTGTTAATATTTCAGTTTCTATATTAAACTGGATAGCTCCATTTCCAAGAAAATGTTTAGGTGTGTTAAAAAGTAAGGATGGAATTCATAAAGATCATATGAAGCACAGTTAAACAGAAAAATATCTCTGTGTATACATACATTTGGTTGCCAAATCTGTAATGTGATATCTTTATAGGACCATGTGAATTTATGAAAATGCTAGTGGAAAAAGTCACATGGTTTCTCATGTTAGCCTGATAGTGAAATTGGCTCTTATACCACTCCATATACTCTACCCTTGTCTCATCCTTTATATATTCTCTCCCTCATTGGTTAAAACTCACGTGATAACATAGGCATTGCCACTATATCAGGTGATGCATTCCAGAGCCTTACCACCCTCTCTAAGGAGAAGTATTCCCTTAAGGTAAACATACCCATTTCCAACTGCTTACCCACTTCCCCTTGTCTTTCTCTCTGGCTTTCCTCTGCCATTTCAGCCCTACCAGTTGCCCTAACACTGTGGTACATCCAAATAACTTCACACTTCTGTTATTTTTTCCAGTATATACATGACTAACTCTCTATGTCATTCTAAATTTCCAGCCTCCCCTTTCCTTTTACTAAGTTTCTTCATCTGTAAATACCACATTTTCCTTTTTCTATATGGCTTCCTGAAAAGTATACTAACCTATTTTCTTTCCTGTGTTTGGCTTCAAGAAAGCTACAGAGTACTCTAAATGCAGCTTTACAAATAAAATGCCGTTTATACTGGGAGGATGAGTACTACATTAATGCTGTGCACACCAGCATCTTATGAGGTTTGTTACTGTCATATCACAGTGGTTAAAATGATTCAGCCTGCAGTTGGTTATTGTCCCAGAATCATTTTCCTTTTTTCTCCCTATTTTGTTTTTTATGATCTCCACTGTGACTGCATGCCCAGTTTGGGATCCCTTAATAAATTACCTAACCTTAAATATTTTACATCAGTGTAAATTGCCTCCTATCTTTCTGTAAGTGAAAATCACCACAGGTAAATGTGGTCCTTTACTACCATACCAATCTTCATTTCATCAGCGAGGTAGGTGAAGTTGCTGTCCATCACACCCTGATATGTGATGCGAATATATTAGACACGTCTGTCTCCACAGTTCTTAGTAAGTTTCTTCCAGATGGTTACCTTTTTCTAGTCTCTCTTTGGGTATGACTGTACAGGCAGTCTTTAATCTACTTCACCGTCTGGGTTCTATCCTGATACACTTCAAATTTTCCTTCCAACCACCAAAGTGATATAGTCTCTAAGGCCTTGATAAAATCTGTATTCACCACGTTTGCAGGATTCCCATTGTTTAAGTCAGTGTGACCCAGTCCCACAACCAAATCAACCTAGAATGCAAATATCTTCTTTCTGAAGCCATTGCTAATTCCTCACCAATTTCACTATCAACTTTAAGTGTTTCACTCTTAAGCACGTTTCAAAAATGTCTCAATTAAACACAATAATGTAAACAATCATTAAATATATAATACTGCAAAAAAGCAATTTGTGCTAATACATACTGTTTAGTGAAATCATTTAAATATCACACTTAAACACATAATAATCCCATAATCTCATTTCCAAATAACACAACAGCAGAAATGATCACCCGGTATAGTACAAATTCAGATTGTGGTGACAGATAAAGACTAAGGCACAGCTCGTATATTGTTGCTGATTTCTTGCTTAGTAGCTATACCATTATCTGGTTTCCACGGTGGTACGGCGGTACCATTGTTACCTCACAGCAAGAGGTTCTCCTGTTTGATTCTCGGCTTGGCTTGGGAGTGCCTTCTGTGTGGAGTCTGCATGTCCTCCTCGTGGTTGGGTAGTGTTTGAAAGACATGCGTGCGTAAATGGGTGTTCCTTTGTTGAAGGTTGGGCATCGAGCTGGCACCTCAGCATTTCGTAAAAATCTACTGCCAATCATTAGTGGACCGTAGTTCTGCTGTGGCAACCCCTTACCGGGGGAAAGCCGAAAGACAAACAACAAGCTATACCATTATCTGCTGAGGAATGAGTTAGGCTTTTAGTTCATCATACCATTTCATTCTGATTCACTTTTAAGATGCTAAGATGTGGCCTGCGATGCCCTTTATCTCCCGGTTTTCAGCGCAACATACAGTCAGAGTAACGTGCGCACACACACACACACACACACACACACACACTCACACACACACACTACCCTTAATCTTCATTTAACTGTGACTAAATACCATAAATTGTTGATCATATTATTGGTTAAATATTTACAGTGTTCATTTGGAGTCCTAAAATACTAAATGTTAGTACAGAAACTCTCATACAAAGAGCTTCCCAATGGCATTCTGCAAACCCTGACCCAAAATAACTTCACCCTAGCTGAAACTTGGTTCACTAACATCAAACTTCTTCTTAATCCCAAAAAACAAACAAATTATTTTTGTCTCAAACAGAGCACCTCCCCTAAATAATAATTTCACCATCAACTCCAAAGATAACATTCAAATCAGCCCAACCACACACACCAAACTGCTAGGCATAGAAATAAACAATAACCTGAAATTCGACATACACATAGCACAAACCATCAGGAAAGTTAACAAAAAACTTGGACTCCTCTACAGGAACAACCACTCTATCACTAAACATACCAAAGCAACCATTGCAAGGACCCATCTTTTATCCATCCTCCTATATGCCTCTCCCATTTTGACTAATCTCCGCCAAACCAATCTAAATAAAATGGAATCTTGCTATAACAAGATTGCCAAGTTTGCAACTGAAGCCTCATATAGGTCCCACCACTGTCTATCCCTTAAGCAGCTCAACTGGCTTGAGTTGCCTCATATACTTCTACTCAATCAACTCTATAGCGCACAAACTCTACTACCTTCCTGAGATAACTCCAGCACTTCAGCACCTAATACAGCCCCACATTCCCTCTAGAGCCTTAAGATCTAGTAACCAGAACCTCATAACTGTCATCAAGGATAAAAAAGAAGCTGGTAAATCCCTCTTTGCCAGCACCATTTCCAAAAACTGGAACGTACTACCAAGCCATATAACCTCTACTACCTCCCCTTCTCATTTCAAAAAACTCCTGAAAACCCACTATCTAAATGACTGGCTATGTTCATGTCAATCCCCAGGTTAATCCATACCAAAAGATTGTTTCAGAGCTTCAGCTATGTAGAAACAGCTTTCTCCTGAAAGCTTGTTAACTCATTGATATTTACCTTGCTGTAATTATAACTGTAAAAAAATGTTTTAAGTTTATTCTGTACCTCAATGATTGCCGCTGTTATGAACTATAATCTCTGCCATATTGTATGAATGCTATATGCATGATTTGTTAGCCCTGTCTCTCATGTATTATATTGTATTGTTTTATGTTATTTGTAGAGCTTTTCTCCCCGGGCCTCCACTGAAAATGGACCTGTGTCCAGTCAGACTTTCCCGGTAAAGAAATATAAAATAAAATAAAAATATTCAAAGATCCAAATAGCAAGCAACATCCACAGGAATCAAACACAGTAGCTCCACTCCGTTGTTAAAGTTCAACACTGTTTCCAAAAGCGAAGAAAAAAGATACGCGAGCTGGTAGAAACAGTCCAAGTTTAATAAAACAGTTAGCGCTTTCACCTGGTAGGCTTCATCAGACAATCACTACAATGTTAAAACCATTTAAATAACACGTCATGTTAACTCATTGGTGCACATTTGTGCTGACGTCATCCTGTCGAACAACACAAATTACAAGTATATATAAATATATGAACATATGTACAAACATTACCATCATAAAACACTTGCTTGGAAATTAAAAAAGTATATAGAGAATATATACATAAAGACCTAAAACCAGACAAGTAACATATCATCAAAATAAAAATATAGCCTTGGGTAATGAACAAACCCTGTAACATAGTGAACAGGAATGTATAAATAAATGGTCGAGGGGGCAATGTTGAGACATTCACTGAGGAATGTGAACTTAGGTGGATTGTTAGAACCAAAGCAGATAAAAAACCAGGTCTGAACGACAAAGCATCTCTTAAACCCATTTTACGAAGTAGGAGACCAGTAGTCTCTGGGAGGATAGTTTTACCACCTTCTAGTTAATACCAGACTTGTTTTGGGTACTGTTTTTCCTTGGTTTTTCTTTTTCACTATTTTTATTATTTTCATTTACATCATATATCTTTTATTTATTTTTATTTTTATTTTTCATGACGTGTTATTTAAATGGTTTTAACATTGTAGTGATTGTCTGATGAAGCCTACCAGGTGAAAGCGCTAACTGTTTTATTAAACTTGGACTGTTTCTACCAGCCCGCGTATCTTTTTTCTTCGCTTTTGGAAACAGTGTTGAACTTTAACAACGGAGTGGAGCTACTGTGTTTGATTCCTGTGGATGTTGCTTGCTATTTGGATCTTTGAGTTTTTATATCGAACCACAGGTATCTTTACCCCTTGGTGCTGCATTTGTCTTTTTCTGCTTTTTATCGTTTATAAAATAAAAATATTAATTTATTTCATGGCACCATTGATGATCTACCCACTCATAGTAAGTGCAGGGAGCCCAAAGGTCCTATAGTTATTAGAAAACTATTTGCAAGTAGTCTAGATTCAGGAATAGCACTGTACATATACACATTGTATATGATCAGGAACTTGTTTCATGTAAAAACTCATTATTTTTCTTTTGTTCAAACCTATTTTATGTTAATAACACATGTTGGGCTAATGATGGGATTAGTGATTGGAGCCCCCCACCACTAACATATTCTCCAGTACTGGGTACACCTTTTGTTTAGCTCCTGCTGGGTTATAAATGTATTTCAGTTCAGATATACTTCCACTGAATCTGGATTATCTCCTTAACCCCATTCTGCCATTATAACACTTCCACCTCATTTAACTTTAATGATGTTTTTCTAACTCATTTTTAAAGTACAGCTAATAACTCTGAAGGATCATCACTTTCCCCATGACAAGGAGATTTAAAGTACTGACTGCAGCCCATATGACCCAGACCTGATTAATAGCATGGGCACAGGAAGAGTCAGCTCGAGAGAGAGAGAGAAAGATGGGAGTAACTGGCTAAGGTCAGCTCACTATTCTTCAGGCAGGGTGTTTGTTAAGTCCCATCAGGAGTGCAGTCTAGAGTAAGATCCAGAAATGGCCTTCATATGCACATAAATGAAGACTGTGAGGCCCAGGCAAGGAGTGCATGCACTCCAGACAAGCTTTGTGAATGTGCAGAAGTGTCCAAATATCCTGGACACATCATAGCCAAAGTTAAAGGCACTTGCTGACAAACAGGTAGAGAGCTATACCAAAGCCATAGCCAGGACAATTGGTGCCCTGTCCCCCCAAGCCAAAGTCAAGAACCAAAAACAAATAAATAAATAAATACAAATAAAATTAAAAATTAAAAAAAAGAACTTTTCTAGAGCTGAGGGTACAATAAAGTTCCTTTGAAGTTGAGGAAAAAAAAACATAGAAAGCTTTTGCAAGATTGCTCTTTGTTACTTCTGGTTCCTAACATGCTCTTAGACTAAACGTCATTTAGGGAGCCACCATATACCATCTGCAACTGATTAAGTGGCTACCAGCTCTGCACTTGCAGTTTGTCAGTCATCAACCTCTCCTTCTTTGCCTTGCCCTAGCTGCAGTATCTGGTTATGTAACTAGTACACAAAACTCAGAGTAATGACCAAGGATGCTGCTACAATGAGGCTACCCCGGCCTCCCTGTCTTGCCCATGGAAGGTGAGGTCTTCACTCCTGGAATCCCTGCTCACTAGATCAGGCCCCTTTCAGGGAAAAGATGGACTTGTGGGCTGAAGTAAGAGGGTTTTGTGGGATACAGTTTATGATCAGAGCACCTTTAAGGAGTACAAAAAGATTTAAAATTACAGAAAGGTCACCAAAAGGCAAAAAAACTATAACATGTCCCTTATTCAGCAATCGCCATGGTGTAAATGTCTGAGCCTTAACCAGTAGCAGTCCTGTAGCCAAAACTGACGCTGCCTGTTAACTCATAGTTCTCCAGTTTAGGTCATTTGAAGAGTAGGCAGAGTTACCTTTCCGTCATTTTTTTCCTCTCAATTCTCTAGCAAGCGAGCCAAACCATCCAAGAACCAGTGGTAATGTGTTTTAAACCACTGACTCTATATTTAATTGTCACACGGTGTTGTACCACCAAAAAATTAATGCTACCTTCCACTAGACCGTGTGCTTCCTTCAGTAAACACAAAATAATGCACTATTATATCTACCCCTATTCCAGATTAATTTATTGATTGATATATTTATTATTGCCTGGTGTATAAAGCTGGTACAAACACCAATGCTTGCAGGTGTTTGAATTACAAGATTATTACATAATGCAAGGCAGAAAAAACTTAAGTGATTTTAGGTCAAAATTTTCAGAGCAATAAATCTATTACAATCAGTTATGCTTTTTGCTACAAAAACATTTCAGACTCATACTTAGCTGTTTCCACATATATAGGGTCTGTTATAGTACCTGTGGCTTATAGTCAAATGTTTTCTGTTGTTGCTCTTCAGGGAGAGTAACAGAGTTGTGTCCCTAACCCAGCTGAAACAGAATTGTAGTTATAATGATCTTGGCAGAATTCTTGTAATAAACATGTGGTGAAATTTCAAGGTTGAATGTAGATGAATGCATACTAAGTCCATGGATGAAGCATCTTGGAGTACCACCTCTCCTTTGTCGTAATGGGATCTCAACATTAGTATATGTAAATATGGCATAATTTACTTATAGATCCCCAATCCCCCCCCCCCATAGGAGTGCAAGAGTGTGGACATTCCCCGCTCACTTCACATGTAATTGACAGTATGACTGACAGAAATGCAAATTTCCTGCTGACATCACAAATAATTTTCTTAAGAAGTGCATTGTTTTATAATGTCAATATTTACTGTGCAGGACTGGTTCATGGTTAATAAATAGTGTGTGACTGTTTTGGTAGTTACTACATATTGGTTTGCTTCATCTTATAAATGAAAAGTTTACTGTTAGAAAAGTGCAGGTACTTGCACAACTTTTTAATACCAATAATTACTGAGGACGGTTGAGACAGTCAGTTGAGTGTGTTTTGATTTACCTTTTTCAGTGCAGTATAATTTAAACATTTAATATTGGTCAATATTTGTGTCAGTGTGTATTGTATGTGTTATTCAGTTCTTTCAATAACCATGTTGCTTATACCCTACAATGCTTCCTACTGTTAATTATATAGTACAGTTTCATGTATTGCTGCAGTTTAACAAGTATAATTAGTTTGGCTTCCTGATTTTATTTATCTGGCACAGTTTTACTTATTTATTACAGTTTCATAATTACCATTTTGTTGCAGTCATAGTACTATGACAATTTTCTGAGATTTCAAGTATTTTGAATCCCCCAGTCTTGAGTGCATTACAAAATGAATGAATGAGTGCATGGTTTTATGCTACCTGCTGTTATTCATTTTGTAATGTTTCAGGAATTAATTGACTATACATTAATAGTATTATTTCGGTGTGATTGTTAATATTAATTTGCTGTGATTGTTAATATTATTAATTTTGCTAGGCATGATTGTCAGTGTTGTGTTTGCATTATTAATATTCATGATGAATACTGGCAATGTATGCACATACAGTCATACCAGTTCAAAGGGGGCGGATTTGGGAAAGGTTTCATACTGTGCAGCAGGGTCTATATTAAATCAGCGAATGCTTAAAAAAGAGAATGCTGATTTATTGACCCCATGTAAGCGAAAGCTTGCAATCCTGAACACTCGGAACAGCGATTTTTTTCCCAGGGAAAAAAAATCACTTTTCCATAAAAAAAAAACCTTTAAAACATTACATAAAGTGTGGGGGGGGGCTTCACCCATCACACCCCCCCTACTTAAATATATCAACTCCGATATCGCACTACAGTGACAGAAATGGCAAAGTAACAGAGGCGGCCAAGCAATTTCTTTCCCAGGAAAAGAAATCGCTTATATGCCATTTTGCTATTTTGCTGTTTCATGCTTTCAAGTTTGATCAAGACGCATTCGAAGGATTGCATCTTCGATCATATAAAAGGACCCCCAGCAGTGGGGGGGGGGTGTACTGCAAGTACATTAAGCTGTAACTAGCAAAGGGGTGGGGGACACAGCATCCACAGCTTAAGTACAGGAGGGTAACTCCCCTGCAAAATGACTTAAATGGTGTAACACAGTATTAGGTCTTGCCATACCTCTCAACTTCTTTGCTCAAGATCTTTGTATAAAGCCAAGCATAATATGGGTGGGGGACAAAGGTCCCATATCGGGGGCAGTCTTTAAATATTGCTCTAATTCATTTAAAAGTGATACAACGGATTTTGCATCAACATGCATTTGCTGAACAATAAGTAGGAAACTCTGATGTCTGGCATCATTAACTGTAATCCTAGGTAATTTACAAGAAATCAAACATTTTATGAAGGGCAGGGCAGAAATATGAGGCAAAATCAGGGAGAGCCGATATGTATTATAATTCTCACAGTTCAGATAAAGAACGTCCTCCAGTCTACTAGATCTGTTGTGGATACACTATAATATTAATTCACTTTAAGAACTAGATCCTTCAGTATACTGACTGTTCACATGGAAGCATTTTAAACACTAGATCCTTCAGTATACTGAATCTGTTCTCACAGAATCACTTTAAACACTAGATCCTTACGTATGCTGAATCTGTTGTTGACACAGTTGATCATATTATGTAATAAACATTCACTTTAAGCACTAGATTCTTCAGAATAGTGAATCTGTTCAAATGGAATCATCTTAAATACAAGATCTGTAAGTATACTAATTTTTGTTCACACATAATCACATTAAACACCAGATCATTCACTATACTAAATCTGTTCACACAGAATCACATTAAACACTAGATCCTTCAGTATATTGAATCTCTTCACACAGAATCACGTTAAACACTAGATCCTTCAGTATGCTGAATCCACTGGTCATGTTAGTTTGCCAAGAGCACTAAATATTGTCAGTGTGACTAATGGTGCTTATTGACGTTATTCAGGTGTGAAAACATACTTACATACAAAAGATAAGTCAAATGTGTAGGGATGCTTTCTGATTTCCCTCAGCCCCTTCACCTGTATACTACATGCTATGAGTCACAATCCCTATAGACTTCACAGTGTTGTTTATACAGTATACAACAGAGTCACTTTTCATCCTCTGAGTTTAGATTTAAAACAGCTTTAAAAAGTGTGTTAAAAGTATTTTAAGTGTAGTTCCACACTGCAGCTGGATCCAACATACTCTAATGCAAGCAACACATGAGAATATGCCTGGCAGTCTAACCGACATGTAATTTTAGATTTCTTGGCAATCGTGTACCCCAGTAAAATGATCTCTCCTTTACTTCTCAAATATTTAAATGTAGTCAACAAAATTACTGTTTTATTCCTTCTCTTTGACTGTGAGATCCTATAGCCTAGGAAATTAAAATATTACAAGCACAAGCTGCATTACTTTCAAGTAGCTTTTATAACCCAGTGTAGTTTGGACATAAAGTGGCCTGCTGCTAAGATTCTCTCCAAGGCTATGATAAGTGACACAGGTTTTTGTTTCAAAATCAGTTATGCGTCATTGTTAAAAATATCAGACTGTAAGGCTTGATGTCTCAGAATGTCAGGCTGGAACATCACAGCTGCCTGCTTGTCACTCTTTCTTTTTAAGTAAGTCTTAACTGTTTGCAGCTGTTTTTAACAGTATTCATTTATTATATTTTGTAATAGACAGAACTAATTTCTGTAATAAGACAGTGATACTCTTTGTGTGCATACTGTGACCTCCATTGTTAACATACATTGCTGAGGGATATCTTACATTAATGTTTTTCATATATAATATTTTTTTCATTCAGTTTATATATTTAGGCTGAAAAGGCATGATACGTTCTTTATACCACATTATCCTGCTGTGTTTGAAATTAGCTTGTGTAGTGAAGTCACCAATTGCCAACAGAACCATATGAGTGAAGGAAAAGCCAACCCCCAGCAATGCTTGTACTTAACACTTCCTCCCAAACCCTAGAATCATTTTTCCTTTTTTTTATCTACTGTCTGTTATACTGTATTATATTAGCTGCTTCAGATTCTTAGCTAATAAACTCTTTTGATCAAGCCATTAAGACATCTGATAGTGCCATAAAAAAGGGAAAATTAAACTGCTGCTCCTCTTTGCTACAAGATCCACCCACACACTGGGAGAAAATGTCAGGAGCTCATTTATGTGAAGTACCGTTGATGACCACCTGCGTAGATCTCTCTATTGTCCTCTGATAGTGGATAATCTTGCATGATGGTGGGACACAGTGACACTCTAATTAGTAAGCAGTCAGTTCTTGCTTTCTGTACCCTCTGTTCTTCCGCATGACAGGCTAACTGATGAATAAATAGCATGATCAGCAGCTGTATCCAAGAGCGAAAGAAATGCAGAACGAGCACAGCAGCACAGAGTGTGTGGTGCACAACAGCATCAGTTTGACAGTATGTGTTCCCCGGGCAAACTAGTGATTGCAAAACTCACTAAATGTCGACACATGGGTGAGTTAGTATAGACAGAGGTGGAGAGAAGATAACCAACCCAATAGGGAGTCTAGTGTGTGCACTCTTTCTGCATTGCTTTATGGGGGAATATTTTTTAAACATATTAATGATAAATCTTTCTATTATAATTGCCTGCTTTGATAGATGTCTTACATGTAAACACTATATTTTTCACAGTGTGCAGTGGACAGTTTCCTTTATGTCCCCACCCTTCATCATGTTAGGCATATGCGTTTTGCCTCATACAAGGAGTGTGAAATTCAGGCAGGGCTGACAAAATGTAAAGGGCATCATGTTGTTACAGTTCTAGACAGAGCTAATATACTCTCCTTATTGTAATTATTCATAGCTTGTTTGAATGTTTTTAATCAGAGAGCTCACTTCACAGTGCTAACGCAGTAAACTTCAAGTAACAGTAAATCCTAATTCGGTACAATGTTTCATTGTTAAAGCTGCTGAGCACCTACTTTGTGCCTGGGAAAAACACGAGGTAAAACCTGCTGAGGACAGGTACTACAGGAGGGTTGTTTAGTCAGGATAAGGGAATTTGAGTATGAAGTATATCTTTATATAGGCATTATAGAAAACCTATATTTTGCGCTAAATTTTTTTCTACTATGTCATATTAAAAGCCATAGATTGCATTATGTTGTAAAGCAAAAGATGAAAACTAGTCACCTTCTTAGCTAGTATCCATACAGAGATATTAGGTAAAATAGTAGTTTGCTAATAAAATAAAAGACATCGCAAAATGTAGTATATTTAGACTTCAGAAAGGTTTTTGATTGCGCCACACAGGTGGCTGATTGGGAAAATATTAGGGACTAAAAGTGAGCAAGTTGCTGAGGTGGACAGCAAACTGGCTGTAAAATAGAAGACAGAAGTTATGAATGGGAAAGCTATCTGGTGTGAAGGCAGTAGCTAGTGAGGCTTCACACATCTTAGCAAAGTAATGTGGGAATTAAACATGGCAAAGTTTTATGGTAGGGAGATATGAGGCAGGTTGGATATAATATAAAGTTCAGTCATGCACCCTTGGTTGGATTTTTGAGAACAATATGTATTTTGCTGGACAAATTATGGTAGGCAGATAGGGGACAAGATGGATATAATATAAATTTAGTCATGCACCTTTGGTTGGATTCTTCAGAAAAGTATAGATTTAGCTGGATGGACTTGGAGAGATCTGAGGAGAAAATTTATATGAATGATCATCACATCCACACTCAGTCATACAGTATAGTGTAAGATTTCTGTAGTAAAAGTCAGCAAGATGTTGGGTTATAACATTTTAGGGGTGAGACTTAAAGGAAGATAATGCCATTCTTCCAGTATACACAGGCTGTTGTGAGGGGTGAAGCCAAACTTGAAATACTGCATACCGTACAGGAGGGACGGACTACAGAAATATTAATATTACTCTGGTAGACATTTTGAAAGGGAGCCACTAAGGTGGCTTGAGGACTGGAAATGATGTATAAAGGAGAAAAGCACTGCACTTGCATAATTTTGGAAAATAGGAGATACCTACCTTGATCTGGCCAAGGCCTTTGATACCATTCCCCACTCAGGAATCATAGAAAAACTCACTAAGCTAGGCATCAACCCCTATATCACTAGATGGGTTGCTAACTGGCTCACAGGTAGAACTCATAGTGTGGAAGCTGACTCCAAGTCAGACTGCCGATAGTCACGAGTGGAGTTCCACAGGGTTCAGTCCTGGGTCCTCTCCTGTTTGGTATCTACTTCTCTGAAGTGCAGGCCAACATGAAGGGACTCTGGCTGACAAAGTTCACAGATGATTGCAAGTTGGGAGCTATTATTAACTCCACAGGTGATGCTGACATCCTACAGAAAGGCCTCACTGAGACCAATGACTGGTGTCAGAACCATGGCCTTAAGCTCAGTGCCAAAAAATGTGTCTTCATCCCCTTTGGGAAAAACCCAGTTTCCATGAATTACCACATTGATGGTAGTCCAGTGAACACAGAAGGCGTTATAAGAGAGCTGGGAATACAGGTTGATAGCAACCTCTCTTTTGACCACCACATTGCCACTGTGGTCAGAAAGTCCTTCTATGTGGCACATCTCATTTCTAAGGGTTTTGCATCCAGGAAGAAAGAGGTTATTGTCTCCCTCTATTCTTCCCTCATTAGGCCAATCATTGAGTACAATGCCACATTTGGCATGTACCTCAATAAACACCTACAACAACTGGAGAGGCTGCAAAAGTACCTCACAAAGAGGATCCTAGGCCTTAAACATTTGTCCTATACGGACAGACTCAGAAAACTCCAACTATTCTCTGTCTCATATCACCTACGTAGAGGCAATTTCTGCTTGACTTACAAAGCCATGTCTGCCCAGCTCTGTTAGAAATGCTACATCTACAGAAATCCCAATGCCTCCACACCACACGCTCCAGAGACCTCAACCTCATTACCACAGCCAACAGAACATGCTGGAGGGACAGGTTCATAACCCAGAGACTGCCCATGCTATGGAATAGACTTCCCATACATGTCAAGCAGAGCACCTCACTGGCCTTCATCAAGAGAAATCTTGATGAGTGGATGGGAAATAGAAAATTCACCCTAGGGATCACTCCAGTGGCTTAACTTGACAGAGACAGTGGGAACTAAGGTCAGGTGGCACGATGCCAGGGTAATCCCATGGGCCAGACTTATAAAGGCTCCAGGTCCATTAGCCTAGTACACACCTATGAACCTATAAGCCTATAGAGAGGATGAGGACATACTATTTTGAAAGGAGTGTATTTAATAAGGAACAGGGGTCATGGATGGCAGCTGGATGACTAAAGCCTCACATCTGACTTAGAGAAGTGTTTTTTTTTTAACTGAAAGTGGTGGGGTCTTGTTGTGATCTTCCAGAATGGAGTGAAGTTCAAGTCAAAAGCCATATTCCAGGAAGCTTGTTACCAGTGGGCTTATTATCAGTGGATAATGGAGAACGGGAGATAAAAAAGAAAGAAAAGCTGCCTAGGGGATAGCTGTATCAACCCATATACAACATAGCTAGTCATTCATCTAATTCTTAGTAGTTCAAACCTGTTCAACAAAAGACAAACAAACAAACAAATGAATAAAGAAGAAATTAAAAAATAAATAACTCAGTTAATTTGCATGTTTATTACTAAAGTAACAATAAATTCCAGCTGTTTGCAGAAAGTAATAAGCAAATGTCTTTAACCAACAACACATATATCCCATTACCCACTGTAAAATGGAGACAGTACACTATATCTTGACTCGGCCAGCATAGTTATAAGAATAATTCTACCGCAGTTACAATGCATTTCTGAGGCATCAACAAAGCTGCTCATGTAATAATTCTAGTAATGGACTCCATTTTAGCTGGTATTCTGCACTAAGAACCTTTACTAGATAGGGGAAACAGTTATCCCACAGAACTTTCTCACTTCCTGTTTGTGTAGTATTGCATGGGCCACGCACCACTGAAGGTTTTCATTGTGACTGTGTCTCATGCATTTTTGTGATTATGCTTGCTTTTATGTCAGGGGTTTTAAGTAGGGTATTTTCTGTCTTCCTTTTGGTATGCTACAATATCAAAAGTGAAATAATATTTTATCTGATTTCTCAAATTTCTGAGTATAGAGAAAAAAATCATTTTTTTTAGAAAAGTGCAAAGTCTTACATTATGATGTCTTTGAACAGATAGTGATTGACTATCAAACTTCACAAGCACTTTGTCTTTTACAGAAAGCAATGCAGTACACAGTCAGTGACCCTTAAGAAAGAGTTTCATGGATGTAATAGGGTTGTGCTTTACATGGTGAAGGCTAAAGGACTGCAAATCATGATAAAAGTGCTGAGGTCTTGAAGATACATAGATAACATATGTATTTCTACACAGCATCTAAATAAAATTATACATAAATACTTCAGTAACCATATTGTGCCTTATGTCTATGATATCACCAAAGGGCAGGTCAGGGTAACTAAGCATCTAAATATGCATTTATTGTACAAAGCAAGCAAAACTGAGAAGTAAGATCAAAACAACATTTTTTTCCTGCATGAAGTTACAATATAAAAATATTGCACAAAATAGAATAACAAAGAAGTATGTTTTAATAACTGAATTATATTTCTTCTGTTACAGTGCATTTTCATTACAACAAGAGGCAATAAATCTGTCTATTCTATATAGTCTGTCCTTTAAATACCTCAGCATTCCACCTTTTGTTTACTCATAACATTATCATTAATACTTTTTCATCTGTCTCAGTTCCTCTTAAATGCCTCAGTGGATTCTCTCTCCACCGCCCATTCTAATGGACCACTCTGTGGGTCTACAACCCTTTCAATGAAATAGTACTTTTGGTGATCCTGGGAATAGTTGTCCTCTGTAATATTCTGCCTGTGACCTCCCCTTTCCTCTTTCACTCTTCCAATTGAAAATGGCCCCCTTACATCTTCCACATAATCTACTGGTTTCAAGTGAGAATAGCCCTAGCTACTCTTTCATTGGCCAGGAGCCTAACCTTTAATCAGCTTACCTAATCATTGATACTAAATCATAGGAAACTAATGGTTAAACAGTAAAGTCATCGATCCATAAAGGACAGAAAAACCTTAAAAAAACAATGTCTTTGCAGGGGGGGCTGCACCCCACACTCCCCTGCTAATTATATATACCAAGTCCAAAATCGAACTACAGTGGGGAAAGAGCATATTCACCCATCCCTACTGTACTGCAGTCTCATAGTGAAAAAGCCGGTACATTTCAGTGGCATGATTTTCAATCAGATACACTGTCTTTTTCACTTGTCAACAAACAGTCTCAATAACAAAAAGTTCCACTCCCTCTCTAGTCACATTACTTTCCCTTTAGCCCAGCAGTCTTTATGGTTGCATTCCTGATATGGCCACTAGAATAGTGCACAGTATTCAAAGTGAGGTCTGATCTAGGCCTTGTACTTTGGAAGTATCACCATTCTGCTTTTGAATTATATCTTCCAATGGATATACCCCAGCTCCTGGTGGTCTAATACAGGTAGGATCACCAACACCAGATAGTTTTCTGCTCTTTCCATCAGTTCCACTTCTCCCAGCTGATAAGTAATTCCAGCTGCGATCCATCTGCTGTACTTCACAATTATTTCCTTTGAACCTCAGCTGTCACCTTTCTGACCATTTGCTCACCCTTTCCAAATCCTCCTTTGGACTCTTCCCCCTTCTATATTGCTGCACTTTTTTGTCATTTGCTTATATGGTGATCCTGTTCTCTGCTCCCTCAGCTATGTCTGAGAAAAATATACTGAAGAATTCTCAACACATGACACTCCCTTTTGGTACTCCACTAGCCATTTCCCTAATTCCTAATATTGTTCCCTCCACTACAACCTTGCATCCTATCATTCATCTACGCAGATGACCAGTTCTTCAATCATGGTCCAACCCCATCACATCCAGTTTTCTTATTAACCTCACCTGTGGCACAGAGTAAAAGGCCTTGATGAACTCCATGCGGACTATGTCTCCCAGTGCTCTCCTGTCACGTTCTGCTATAATCCAATCATAAAACTGTATCAGGTTTCACTGTCATCTTCTTCTAGGTGCACCCATGGTGGTTGCCATCCCCTGATATTATTGTTCTCTAGAATTATTACCAGCCTTCTCCTCAGAATTTTCACCATGATTCTCCCTGCTTTGATTGTTGTGCTAACAGGCCTGCAGTTCCTTGCATTTTTAATCATCCTCCTTGTACAGGTGTGATGCAGCTGCTATGCTCCAGACCCCATGTACTTTATTGTCAATAAAAGCAGCCATTTCTCACTGAACTCCCCCACCTCTCTCTCTCTCTATATATATATATATATATATATATATATATATATATATATATATATATATATACTAGCTGTCCACACGTTGCTGTGGCTGTTTAATTTCACAATGCTTGTGGGTATACAATATTTTTTGTTGTTCCATTGTCCATGCAGATATAGAGATTGTCTCTTTTGCCGACTCTAGAACACGCAACATATAATTGTCCATGTGAGACGCAATCCGTGTGTAGATCTAAACCACACAATTCTAAAGATTGGCCCTGAGCTTTGTTGATGGTGATTGCAAATGCCAATCGAATTGGGAATTGCAATCTCTTAAATTGAAATGGCATATCCATTGGAATCATAGGAATGCGAGGAATGAGGACATCTTCACCTTTGAAAGGTCCTGCCAAGATTGTTGCTTCTATGATGGTGCTCATTAATTTTTTTACTGCAAGCCGCGTGCCGTTGCAAAGCTTTGGCTGGTTGATATTTCGCAACATGATAATTGTCACACCGATTTTCGATTTCAGTACTTGCGGTGGCATCCCTGGCAGATCGAGTGAATTCAAAAATTCTGTTGGATAATTAACCGCTTCATCTGCTTCCACAACAGTGTCGACGGACTTGTATGTGACTGCCTTGCTTTCAATGTTAGACTGACTAATATTGTTAAGTTCATAGACGTCTTTGTTCTTGGCCACAAGAATAGCTCGCTCATTCAGCCAATCGTGATTCTTATAATTGGTTTGAATATTGGGAAATACTTTTTCAACCAATTCTTCTTTTGACGTCACTAAATTGCAGAAGTTATGAGGCAATGAAATTCATCCTGAGGTCAGATCAACTGGCACCTTTCCGTTCCCAGTTTCCAGCAATTGATGTGAGAATATCTCAGCTGATCGATCGTTTTGCAGCTGGACATGCATATTTGTAGTTAATTTTAACATCTTTACATGTCGCCACAAAGTAGAGTATTTCAGACAAGCATTTATTACGTCCACTGGTGTCGATCGAGGAGAACGAAGCAGATCTGAAGCTGCAGAACATGCTCGCAGCCGTGCATCCTCAAGTCTGGCTGCACGTCGCTGTGCTGCTTTCTCAGCATGTATTTGAGCCATTCTTTGTCTGTTTCGCTCATTTGCTGATGCCCGTTCTTCCTCAGTTAGATTTGCAATTATTCGTCACACTGCTTCCGCTCCGCGAGTACGACGACCTAAGTTTGATCTTCTGCGAGGCATTATTTGGATGAACTAAAGCAGATCGATTGCACTGAAAAAGAAGTAAGAAAGTTATAACAAAAACATATAAAATTGCATATTTGTATACAAATGTATAGAATCCATAGCAGGTATATAAAAACACGCGCATATTCGAATGCAACGTGTGACATCTATATAATAGTATGTATATAAAAACACGCACGTATTCGAATGCAACATTGTGTGAAAATTTCAAAGCAATTAGTGAAGAACTTTCGGAGATTTAAGATTTTGAAGAAACAAACGTTTACATTTTTATTTATATAGATATGGGTCTACTATACATGATCGAAATCTCACAAAGCCGAATCCCATATGGCTGAGACCATATAATCAACTTTTGAAATTTCAATCATGTTAAAAAAAAAAACAAACAAAACAAACACTAACCTTCACATTGCTAGCAGGGGGGCAAGCCCCCCTGCACCCCCCACACCCCCTGAAATTTAAAATGTACCAACTCCGAGATCGCACTAAAGTGCGGAAGACAGAAATCTTCCCATTCCAATCTGTATGGAGATGCCCGTTCCGCATGGTCGATATTTCAAAAGGCGATCATATGGTCTCGGCCATATGGTCTTCGGCTTTGTGAAATTTCGACCATGTGTAGGGGACCTTATATATATATATATATATATATATATATATATATATATATATATATATATATGGGTCCCTTTCAGTAGATCGAATGTTTATAAGTTTGAACCACATATGGCCGAGACCAGATCAGATCTGATGAAGGTCAGTGACCTGAAAGTGCTAATCATCGTTGTTTATGTATATATTAAAGTTTTTATCTTCCTAGTCGTGTTGGTCCGCTTTGGGTTTTTCAGTATTAGGAAATCCAAAGCTGACTATGAACGTATGGTTGCAAGTAATTCAGAAGATGACCATAAGACCTTCTTAAGTGGTACTATGAAGCTTAGAAGTAGCCAATAAATCTGTACTGAACTTATAGCTCAAGATACATCCATCTTTGATCCCAAGGACATTGTTAATATTCTTGCAAACAAATTCTCTTTCAGTTTCATCCCACACACCCCTCTCTCTCTTCTCTGAAAAGTGCTTTGGACTGAGTCCTTCTGGCACTATCCAAGATTAAAAATACCAGTGCCATGGGTCGTGACAATATCCCTGGTCCTCTGCTATGAAGCACTAGTCCCGGCTATTGAAACCAGTCCATTAACTCTTCAACCAGAGTCTCTCCACTGATGGCATTCATAAGGTGTGGAGAGCAGCTGTTGTGATGGCCTTACATAAAGGTGGTATTCCTAAAGACCATGGGAATCACAGTCCACTTAGTTTCACTTGTATTATTTGCAAAGCTATGAAAAATGTTATAGCTGAATTAAAAAACATGGATACAGATGAATTCAAATTGCAAATCGTGCTTGTTCCATCTAATTGAGATTTTTGAAAGGATTATGGAGGCCATGGATAAGGAGAATACAGGCCACACTGCCTATCTGAAGATCGCCAAGGCCTTTGAAACTATTTCCCATATTGGAACTCTAAACAAACTCTCTCAAGTTGACATTAACCCTTACTTAATTTTCAATATAGGTAACTGGATATTTGACAAAACCCATACCATTAAGGTCAGGATTTTCTAGACAAAAAAATGTCACCAGCAGTATCCTACAGAGCTCTGCCCAGAGCCATCTCTTTTTTGTTATATGCTTTTCTGACAGTAACTCTGACATCAAGGGACTCTGACTATGTTTAATGATGATAGCAAATTGGGGCCACTTATCAGTTCTAATTCTTATACTCAAAATCTTCAGGAAGGGTTGGACCAAATGATGGCTAATATCTTTGCTAACAAATTTAGTGCAAATTTAACTCTACCTACAGTTATAGCTATTCCATAGGTTCCTCAATCCCAGAAACCCCTTCAATTACTATGGAACAAATTCTCTTAGCCCTCTCAAAAACTAAGAATGCTTTATACATGGGCCCTGGCAACATACTAGGTTACCTGATTATCAATGCCAAATATGGCTTTTCTGAACCCCTACTTAAATTCTTTAGTCTAAGCCTCTCCACTGGTTACATTCTCCAGGCCTGGAAAACAGCTACTGTAATGCCAATGCACAAGGATGGCCTGACCACACACCCTGGTAACTATAGCCCCATTAGTTTTACTAGCTTCATGTGTAAAGCTATGGAGCACATTATCTCAAGAATTCATTACACTTGACATTGAAAATCTCTTAACCCTAGACCCTTATCAACTTGGCTTTATCAAAGGACGGTCCTGCCTTTTTAACCTCATTAATTTCTTTGAAAAAGTAACTGAAGGAGTGGATAGTGGTTATGCAATGCATACAACATATCCAAATTGGCAAAGGCCTCTGACACTATTCCTCATGCAAGCATTATTGATAGACTTGTAAATCTGAATATAAATCCTTATACTGTGCAATGGATAGGTAACTGGTTGTCTAACAAAATCCATATGGTTAAAGTAGCAGGTGCCACTTCTGAAAGTAAATATCCAAAAAACACCCTGGAGACACTAGCGGCTTGGCACCAACTTTAATATACCTCCAGCAGCAAAAATAATCAAAGAATTCTTTATAGATATTTGGAGAAATCAATTAAATCTGATAAAGGCAGGCATTTTGAGTCAGGAATGTGTAAATGTAGGAATTAAAGTTATGAATCCTATTATATTTGAGTTTTCTCTTTTTACATGCAATGACTGTGTATGTACAGTATGCATTTGTAGGATATTATATGAAAGAAAATTATGAGTAATTATTAGAAAAATGAAAGGTAATGCAGAAAAATTGTTTCAGTAGACATATAATTGAAGTCAGTCTGCAGAAGTTAAAACATGTAAATTACCACAGCAGATGACTGCATCAAGTGGAAGGTGTGGGTTTCTTACACTGTAAGTACAATATTGCATACCTGAGTGGGAAACTTTACAGACACTGTTGTAAACATGCATTCACGTAAAGGTAACTACAGCATAGAGATATTTATTTATGCGTGGTTTTCTGTGATACTAAGGCTGTCAAAAACTTTCAGGGAAGTGATTACTAAACTGTAAGAGAGAAGTAGAAAGATTTTGTTTTCTGGAGAATTGGAGAAAATTTTGCAGTTTGTATTAAATGTAATGGTGCAACAGTTTTCAGATGTATATTTTATGGAAATAACATCAATGATATTCATGATTCTTATTTTTGCTCATTTTTCAGTTGCTATCCATGTAGCCCTATCCTAAAATACATGCAGTTGACCCATTTCTTCCTGGGGTGGGAGCCCTATAGTCAGTTTGCTCTTGCAGCATGATATATGAATGAACAAAGAGTTATAATTTGAGCATCAGCAAAGGGGTCTCCCCCTATTTAATACTGTGGCGGCTTGTTAGTTCTAAAATGGCTACTTGTAGAGGGAACATGTATGTTACTATGCTGCCCTGCCACCTGGAAAGTGATGTAACATTGCGATATTTACTTGCTAGGTTCATTGCCATGGATGATATGTCTGCACTCTTGCATGTATCACCAATACAATGAGCTGTGCCACCACCTACCTCCCAGGATGACACATTCTCATCCTCCTGACCTGGACACTACAGCACCTCTGCCAGTAGTCAAATATGGGTAACCTGTGGCAGAGTCAGGGATTCTTCCCTGTAAGCTATGGAACCAGTGATATAGTTGCAGTTTTGGTAATAACTCTATTGCCTTTTAGATAAAAGGAAAGGAAATTCTTTCAGATGGTAAAATGTTTTGAATGTAAGTATTTGGGATGACTTGGGTAGTTTGACATAATTTTTCCTATATCACAAAATAAAATGGGGGTTTCAGGCAATATGTCAGGATATTTTACATTTCTGGCAAAGAAATAATTCATTCTGTGTTTTTTATGTGGTATTTGTGTGCTCATGTTTTTGAAATAAAATGAATATATACAATATTGCTATTCCTTTTTCGGTGGGGATTTTTTACATCCACCTGAGCTACCAGAAATTTAGGCATATGTAACCTTTTTTAGCATCCCATCTGAAGAATAGCACCTCAGGAGTTCAGCATCCCCCACTCCATGCTGCACTGCAATGCCAGAACTGCAAAACTGAATCCATTCACTTAGTGTGGAAATAGAACCCACATCAAAGCAGGTGTGACACCTGGTGTAAAGCTATATATCTGGTTTCTTCAATGGCCTTCTGTATCTAGAATATCCCTTAGGACTGCTCACTGAGGGCATCTGATCATTGCTTTGTGGAGTTGCTTGCTGCACAACAGCTTTACTTGGAATCTGGGAGTCCCTCTGTGAAATTCCTCACTATCAGGTTTGCATGTTTCTAGTTTCCTGAGATAGCACTGAATGTAATACCGATTCTTATTCTTTTTCTTTTAACTTGAATACTTGTGTGTCCTAGGAAGACAACTGCAATGTATTCTCTAAAACTAACCATCTTCCACGTGGACAGCACAGGGCCTTGGTTCAGCTGTGTGATCAGAACTTTAGCTTCAGGTTGTAAACTTTCCCACTGCTTTTATCCTCTTAACTCTTTCTTCAGTCTATAATTCTGGTAGTTGACTGCAGTATCTGTCATGGTAGCATGATAACAATCCTCATAGCTTTTGTTCCAAATCTTTCTCATGAAAAATTTCATTGTTCTGTATCTCTTTCACAATCTAATGGGTTAAGTTAGTTCTGGCATGGAGGGATAGGCCCTAACTATAATCAAAATGAACCTCTAATTCAAGCAATGTAAAACACATCACTTATCTGTCACTCCTTGGTGCTCAAAAACACTATATTTCCATATACATTTTTTGGCTTCTTATAGACTGGATCACTTGTTTTTGAGACACAAATATTTATTGATTTAATAAACCGTTTTAATGAATGAGAGTTTTTGACACCATGGTTTTGATGGAATGTTTGTCCTGGTGGTTGTGATCACTTCTTTTTGCTGATATTTAACAAAAATGAGTAAGCATCATTTGGCAATCCTGTTGTTGGAGGAACCAAGTGAGGGTAAAAGGAAAATAAAGGGATGAAGTTATTCACTTCTCAACAGTGGGGAGGAAGGGGTGCATTTCCAGGAATTCATGGTGCATTGGAACTCATCATCAGAGATAGTAGAGACATTTTCTGAAGAGAGGAGGGAAATATGTATGCTTACACCAATCAAGGAAGTAAGTGAATATCCTGTACAAGGCCTATTACATACCTAACCATATAAGTATCATTAGATATAGTCATGAAAACTGTAGGGATAAACAAGAAGCACCCAGCCTTACTGTGGATGACAGAAGTGCTCCTGGTGCTAGACGTTTGTACCACTGGGAATACATGGGCTCTTAGCATGAGGGCAGTGAATGGGTCAATTTGCTAACTGGGGTGGGGAGATTTCATGGTCAGCTGTGGGAGTAGAGTAATATGATATGCTTGGACCCCCAATCAAACAAAAATCTTCAGAATTATCAGTTTTATTGTTGATCATTGTTGGATACTACATCATTAATAATGCTATGTTTCATGAATATAAACGTTAATGCACTAATCAAACATTCATGTTTTGTGTCTGTCAATTTGATTATTTCATGGAACTTGGAAAAACAATCTACACAAATAAGATACATAGGTGCTTTGAAATGGAACACATAAGGATCCAATTAACTCATGAAAAGAATATGCTATTCACTACCAGGCAACTTTAGAATACATCAGCTAACCTTCTCTTCTTCTGCCTTGTTGTTGTGGCATATATGACAGATGGCACAGTTCTTCACTACTTGTTTTGCTTGGGTCAACATTCCTGAGTAATACAATATATCGCTAGCTCTCTTTGTATTTTATTTTTCCAGATACTATTTGCATGTCCTATCAAACATCTGTCTTCTCAATTGACTTGCAATTATTATTTTGTCATCTTTGAACATGCATTCATTGGAAACTGTATTTTTCTTTGTGACAAATAGAACATTATATATGTTTTTCTTTACCAATGAATTTTGCTCAGTCTGCCCTTTCTTTTTAATGTTTACAGTAAGTGCATGTTTTAATTCATTGTCTACAGCTATAGAATTCTTTTACTTTTTTGTAAATACTTTTTCCTGCTCTGCCTGTTGAACAACATGCCTTCATCCCATAAGTCATTATCCCATTCATTCTCAGATGCTGGGGGGCATTCCGGCATACCTGCATCTCTGTAACAGCCAACTGAAGGAGGCCAGTATCCATACAGCCAATGAAATGTTTGTGCCCCTGTCAGTGCCCGATCCCTTTTTCCACTTGCCATGAAAGGATATCCTTGCATCACAGCCAGAGGGGCTGGCATCACCCCCCCCCCCATATTGGGGGTGTCTCACTTTCAGATAGACCATAAATATTCCCAGGTTTGGAAACAGCTCTGATCCTCTCCACATTGCACTCCTCAATTAGTAAGAACAACAGCAATAGGGTGTTTTTATTTTAGCCCTACCCCCTCCCTAATGACTAAAATGAGCATTCATGTCACTACAGGGTCCTCCTAAACCTTCTCTAGATGCATGCACACTTCCACACATAGATGTCTGAAGGACTATCTGCATTGTCTTGTGAGCACCAATCCCACACCACTCCTGATTATGACTGTTGTTTTGCAAACCTTCACTTCCATGAGAACAATTAGCCAATGAGAAGCCACCATTCCTTCCACTCAGGATAGCCAAGTCAACGTATAGCTGTCTGTTCCCATCCTCCTTCTCCCAGCATTTCCAGCACCCAATTAGCTGCTCAAATTTCAGTCATCTGATTTACAGCTTGTGCTTTATCACTGCCAGATTCATACTTCACTGGTAATATGCTGTACTCAGTATTTCTGCTATCGCCTGGTCTGTATTTCATTGTTATAAAATGCTCCTATAGATTAAGTGACATTCTCTGCAATCTCAGAGGTGTTGCACAAAGAATTTATATATATGCTTTGCAAGTGTTTGTGTTCTGTTTCCTCCTTAACTCCTTTACCATATGCATATTCTTGGAATTATTCACATCCATAAACAACTGTTAACAGTTCCTTTTGTATGTTAGTATATCTCTTTTGAGCACCTATGTTCTTGACCCACAGGTAATTGGTCTTTTCTCTAGGATCATGACAACTCAAATATGTAAGTAACAAATTTTGCATGACAATCCATCATTCCAAGAGACCTCTGCAATGCCTTATTGTCTTCTGTATTAGACAACTGCATCTCTGATGCTTGTATATCAGACTTCAGTCCCTGTTATGTTAGAATATAGCACAAGTATTTCAGGCCTGCCATTCTTGTTTTGTGCTTCATTATACTTTATTATATTTCATTTTAAATCATGCCAGAGAACCTTTATCAGTCTCTTGCCATGGCTGTCTTAGTGAATACTAAAAAATGGTCAATTTTGGTTTACCATTCTCATATCCCTCCTGTATCTGACACAACACTAATAGATCATCGCCAAAAAATCACTTTTAGGAGCCAGTGAACATAAACCAACTAAAAACAAAAAAAATTCACTATACAACAAAGGACCTCAAACTGTATTAGCATAAAAAATGTTTTAATCTCCGCTTTCGTACACACTTCATCAGAAAAATCTGATCAAGCAATACAACTGATTTATATATATTAGTCAATTAACCATAATTAAAAACAATCAACAATTTTAACCCTTTAGTTTCCTTCTTGCTAAAAAACATTTTATGTTAACGTGTTCATTCAAACTTGGGGGATCTTCAGCACACAAACTTATCTGCCAACACACTTCTCTAATTTCAATTTCATTTCTGAAATTATCCCCTCTTCTATCTATTGTTACTTTTTCAAGAACTGTAAACAAGAACTTACTAAAATTCCTACTTGTAAAGTGCATTGTTTACATCCTTATTCTTAACAGCCCTTACATGTTCTTGAATCCTGTCTCTCAGCCTTATTGTAGTCATACCTACATAGAATGAATCACAGGCTGAGCACAGGGCAAGATAAACCACTCCAGAAGTATTACAACTATACATTTCCTTAAAATCTGTGTTGTAATTTAAATGGGGCAAAATTACAAAAGCACCTTCATGTATGAATCTACAGCTAGAACAACCATTACACTTATATGTCCCTATGTTTTTACTACTAAAAGCAATGGGAATTCTAGTATCTGATTTTTCAAGCATTTGTTTAATACTACTTGTTTTAATGTTAACAAATTGCGGCTTATTTCCCAAAGTCTGACTTAACTCTCTATAACTGTTAATAATCCACCAGTTTTTGTGTTATAATATTCCTGATGTTACATGTGCCTACTGACATTTCTAAACAACACAGAGGAAAATCACTGGGAATATCCACGTCATTTAATTTGCTAGGTAGTCCATTCTTTAAAATAGGTGGAAAAAAAGTCTTCCTTTTACTGGAGACTTCAATTGCGGCCTGGTGTAATGGTTCTTTAGGGTATCCCCTTTCTAAAAATAATTGAGTAATAAACTTCAGTTCTGTTTGAAAGACACTATAATTGCTAATTATACGTGATGCCCTTATAAATTGCCCTCTAGGAATGTTAAGTTTCATGTAAGTAGGATGGTTACTAGTCCAATGTAAGTAGCTATTAGAAAAAGTTTCTTTTCTGAAAATGTTACTATTAAAACTACCACTCAAAGGATCCCAGGTAAGTTCAATGTCCAAAAAATTAACTTTGTGGCCTACACAACCTAATGTAAAAGATAAGAACTCAGAAGTGCTATTTAAACTACTCATGAAAGCTTCAACATTGAATTGACCCTTTGCAGCTTAAAATATATACTAGGAAGTTAAATTTTGCTTTTATTTTTAAGGATGTGGCAGTAAGAGATAGTGGTCATTGCCAAAATAAGCCTACCACTTATAATCCGACATTGCATTTTACTATCAGTTTGAAGCATTTTGTGAAAGGGATATTAGGTCCTTACTGAGTGGAAAAACTGTCAAACCTTATTTTAATTTATCAAATGTCGAGTACAAAGCACTTAAAGAGCTATGTGATGCAAAAAATCTAAGATTTATGAAGGCTGATAAGGGGGGTGGCTTAATGATAATGGATGTGGAAGATTATTATACAAGTATTGAAACAACGCTGAATAATGAAAATGAATATCAAGAAGTAACAATAAGCGATATTCAAAGTAAATACAAACAGGTATATTCAGTATTGGATAGTATGGTTCTAAACAAAGACATTGATGTAGTTTTATACAATTATTTCTTTACTAAACATCCATGTATAGGTATCCTGTTTGGGATACCTAAAATTCACAAAGACCAAAGCCACCCCCCTTTCAGACCTATAGTGTCAGCAGGAGGTAGCATTACAGAAGGTATTTCTATTTATTTAGATACCATTTTAAACCCGTTAGTTCAGAGATTAAATTCATATTGTCGTGATTCATGGGATTTTTTGAACCATGTTAGAAATTTTGTAATGGAAATGCCAGGTGATGGAGAAGTTTTTTACTTTAGTTACAGTGGACATATTCTCTTTGTTTACTTCCATTCCCACTGTGAAAGGAATTGAAAGTATTAGAAGTTATTTAAGCAAATATAGTGACATGTCAACTGAACAAGGAAATATTAACTGTAATTTATTAGAAATGGTATTGAACAACATTTTTTTCTTTATTCATGACAAATATAAACAAAATAAGGGTGTTGTGATGGGGGCTAGTGTAGCCCCAGCATATGTGAGTCTGGTACTTAGATGGTGGGAATGTGAACAGTTACAGAATATTATAGGTTACACAGACATTTTATTTTATAACAGGTTTGTAGTTGACCTGTTTTTTATTATAAAGTGTCAATTCAATGTTGAACCTTTCATGGGCAGTTTAAATAGTACTTCTTTGTTCTTGTCTTTTACATTGGATTGTGTAGGCCACAAAGTTAATTTTTTGGACATTAAACTTACTTGGGATCCTTTGAGTGGTAGTTTTAATAGTAACATTTTCAGAAAAGAAACTTTTTCTAATAGCTACTTACATTGGACTAGTAACCATCCTACTTACATGAAACGTAACATTCCTAGAGGGCAATTTATAAGGGCATCACGTATGATTAGCAATTATAGTGTCTTTCAAACAGAACTGAAGTTTATTAGTCAATTATTTGTGGAAAGGGGATACCCTACAGAACCATTACACCAGGCTGCAATTGAAGTCTCCACTAAAAAGAAGACTTTTTTCTACCTATTTTAAAGAATGGACTACCTAGCAAATTAAATGAAGTGGATATTCCCAGTGATTTTCCTCTGTGTTGTTTAGAAATGTCAGTAGACACATGTAACATCAGGAATATTATAACACAAAACTGGTGGATTATTAACAGTCATAGAGAGTTAAGTCAGGCTTTGGGAAATAAGCCACAATTTGTTAACATTAAAACACATAGTATTAAACAAATGCTTGAAAAATCAGATACTAGAATTCCCATTGCTTTTAGTAGTAAAAACAAAGGGACATAGAAGTGTAATGGTTGTTCTAGCTGTAGATTCATACATGAAGGTGTTTTTGTAATTTTGCCTCATTTAAATGACAACATAGATTTTAAGGAAATGTATAGTTGTAATACTTCTGGAGTGGTTTATCTTGCCCTGTGCTCAGCCTGTGATTCATTCTATGTAGGTATGACTACAAGAAGGCTGAGAGAGTTCACATTTAAAGATACAGAAACCTAAATTCCTTCTAAGGAAACATAAATAATATAAAAGGTTCATATAAATATACACAGATATTTATTTTTGAAGCACTTTCAGTTTATGGCTACTGATGTCTTCTAGCACCTTGATAGATAAGGACATATATCTGCTTGTCTTTCTATCAGTTTAGATTTCCAGACATTTTAGCTATCCCTTACTATGTTTTATACAGCAGAGTTTAAAAAGCAGAAATTAATCATCAGCAAATAAAATCACTGCTGTTTTACAAATTCTCTAAAGAAACTAGTAAATGTCAAGCAACTGACAGGTTTGTTTTGGGGAGGGTTGCCATTTCCCACGCTGGTGCTCCTGCAGAATACTACTGATGTCCTGCTGCCAAGATATGCCCTCGGGTGGGCAGGTGGGATGCAACAAGAAGGTTGGATGTGCATTTGGCAAATCAAACATTTAGATAGCGGTTTGGTATACTAAATGGAGAAAGTGGAAGCAATGATTGTATAGGCAACTATAATGAGTAACATAACAACAGTGGATTTGACCCGGTGTGTCAATTATACAATGTTTATATCCCATGTGGCTTTGGGCTTTGTCGAAGCATCTGTGTTCTACACACATATTGTGTTGGATCTGATTTGAGTGGAAGGGGGAGAGGCTTAGCCCACACCCTAATTTGTTACTAGGTTGCCATGCATTATGGGCATGCATTGTGGCAGGTACTCAACGGGCTATCCATTCTTAGATGGCTCATGCTGTTCCCGTTTGCTCATCTGAATGGTGACTGCGGCTGTGCTCTTCTTGTTATGTTGCCTGGCTGTGGCTTCACCCTTCTTATAATATTGCCTGGCTTTTTACATTATCAAGAATGACACAATACTAGTGTATGCGGGTATATCATGTTATTGTTACTGTGGACAAGGATGCTTGACAATGCAACTATGATTCTTGGACCTTTCTGCAGACGGGTGTGTTGTCTGGCAGTTGAGAGCCTGGTTGTTCCTGATCAGCGGACCTGTATTTTTGTGTTTCAATGTGACTGCATGAAAGGATGCCAGTACTGGTCTGCAAGTTTGGTGGGCAGTAGATTCGTTGGGGATTGATTTGAGGAGACACTTGTATTATGGCTGGGGCACTTGACATTTGATAAATGTATCCTCTCAATGATGCGTTCTGTCTGGTCATTGGCTGTAAAACAACTTTTCTGAGAAATATTGTTGTGGTGCCAGTTAATGATTTGGATTAAATGTTTCTATATACAGTCGTGAAGCAATTGCCAGGATAAAATGGTACTCTTGCAGTGCATGGATCATCGTGGCTGTCCTCCGATGTTGGAGGAAAAACAAGCTTCTTGGACACCTTTTTGACGTGGTAAAGGTGTTACCCCATGGTTTGAATACGTTTTGTCTCTTTGCTGCAAAATGGGTTGGGAATTTTGGCCTGTAATATTTTCGTACATGGTGGTTTGAATCTTGGCAGCTTCCATTGTTTTGATGTGTTCTCCAGTATACTTTTGTTCAGTCATAGGATTGAATTACTGGTGTTGAGTAGGTCAGGATTGTATCTCCAGCACTTGTTGTCAGCAGATAGACGCACTGGTTGGGTGTCAGTCTAAGCTGTGGGAGTTGATGTGTGATATACATAGATGTTTGCTTTGAGGGTGTGGTCAAGTGCGCTGCAGTTTTACCTCTGTACTGTGTCAGTTTTCATTGTGCAGGGTCCCTCTGAGGGTTGATGGAAGTGTTGGCAACAAGACACTCAATCAGGTAACAACATTATGAGTGGTCTCTTGGATAAGGGAGCTGTCTAAATTGTGATCTTGTTGTCTCCAGCCATGGGAATTGTCATTGAAAAGCTGAAAAATGCAATCAGAGGAACATATTTAATGTCTACTAAAGAAATATTAATATACTTATACATTGTATCGCATTTCAGTTTATGTTAAACATGAAATATGATGTGGTTTCAGAACTATTCATGTTTTTATTCCAATATGACTTTGCAAATATTAATTTAAACACTGGTTTCGGACTTGAGTAGTCTAAAACAATTGCACAACAATGGTACTGTATTATACAGTAATGTCAGTAAATAGTTTTCAACAGATGTATGAAATATACAGTTATAGATTTTAACATGATGTTTATTAATACCCTAAATTATTTTGAAATGATACTACCTTAATCTAAATATTTGTACCTTTTGAAACCTGCTTAGAAGTAAGTATTATTGAATTACAATAAGATGAGTAAAGAATATATGTATATATTTAGCTGATTAGATTATCTTAATATATTATTCAATTATCTTTATTTAAAACTAAGAGGATAAGAGAAACTGATCCAAATATTATTTGTGAGGGTAGAAAGTTTGTTTGGTTAGATTCACTAACCAAACGAAGAGGTATATTACCTCATAGCAATAGGGAATGGTTTTAAGGTTAAGAATTACAAGTTTGGAAGTTCTTTGTTTTTTTTTTTATTCTATCACTTTGGTGTCACTCAGAAACATGCAAAAATCATACAAGAAAAACTTTTTGAATACTGTATCCAAGATGGAACTAAGAATAAACAATATTTACATAAACTCACACATAAAACAAACTCAAAACTAGGAAATTAAATGTTTATCCATAAATGTTAATGGTCTAAATAATAGTAATAAAAGGAGAAGCCTATTCAAGTACATAAACTTACATAAACCACAAATAGTCTTTTTACAAGAGACACACTTATTAGATAGAGATATAAACAACTTAAATATTAATAATTACACAGTACTAATAAACTCTCAATACAAAACAAAAAAGAGGAGTAGCTATACTACTTGCAACTCAACTATAACACCTAAAATAATTACTACTCATCAAGATACATCAGGTATGTTTTGTCTAGTTTCAATAGAGTTAAATAAGAGAATCTATACGTTAGTAAATCTATATTGGATCCCAGGACTAGGATTAAAAACAGTTAAACAGCATTTTGAAGAGATAATTCATTTAACTAAGGGTAGCCTGATATTGGCAGGAGACTTCAACTGTATAATGAATGAAAAAGATACAGATTCTAAATCCAAAAGAAGAAAACAACCCATCTCTAAAGCACTATCAAAATTTATAGATACATTGTATTTAAAAGATATAAATGAATTTGCAGAACCAGACTCACTAATCTTCACATTTTATTCTCATAGATATAAAACTAACTCTAGAATTGATAGAATATATGTTGCCAATGACCTAATAACAAAATTGACAAAGTCAAAATCATAAATTGTCCTTTATCTGATCATAATGCCATAGTCTTTGAGATAGAGCTTACACCATTTTATTCAAATCCCATTACTAGGATACCTTCCTATATCACAAAATTGAGAGATTTCAAAGAATTTTATGAAGAAACAATCAAAAACTTTCTAGAAATAAATTACACAGAAGATATTTCAGAAATATATGTCTGGGATTCATTAAAAGCAGTTACATATGGGAAGATATTATCCTGGTACATAAATAAAAGGAAGTTATGGAATAAAGATATGCTAGACTTACAAAACAAAGCAGATAAATTGAAACTGGAAATACAAAAGGGTAATGCTACTCAAGTTCAAGAACTTACACAAATCAATAAGAAGTATACAGAATTGCTACACCATAAGATTATGATTAACTTAGAAAAGATAAAAATAAACTCATACTCTACTAATTCAGCACACCTGAGATACTTAACTAATAGAACAAAAAATAATTAAATCTAAGCAAATAAAAGAAATATTTATTCCCAATACTAACAAAAGAGTTACGGAACTAAATGATATTTTAGAAGCATTCAGACTCCAATTTAACATTGATAATTCCATAAATACTCAAGATACACCTACTAAGGATATAAAAAATACTTAGAAAACAATATTAATATTAAATTAACACAAGAACAAATAGACATTATAAACAAACCAATCAATATGACAGAATTAAAATCACAAATTAAAAAGCTCAAGACAAATAAAGCACCTGGCCCAGACAATATGCTACCAGAAATGTATAAATTAATACCCAATCAAGCCATATCTTTATTATTAAAAGTATATGATATAGCCAATAAAGATTTGAATATACCACCCTCTTGGAAATATTCATTGATATCCCCAATTATCAAACCAGATAAAGATGAAAAACAGTGTTCCTCATATAGGCCAATATCATTACTCAATATAGACTACAAGATGTTTATGGCTATATACGCAGATAGGATCAAACACTTTCTTCCTTTCTTAATTCACAAAGATCAAACAGGTTTTATTAAAGGAAGAAATACTTCAGATAATATTAAAAGAATACTAACATTAATAGATTATAGCAAACATAAAGTCCTAAATTTAAATGTAATCTCATTAGATATTAATAAAGCTTTTGATTCGGTTAACTGGAACTTTCTTTCACTAGTTTTAAAAGAATATAACTTTCCTTCTAATTTTAATAATCTTACCCAAATACTATATGAAAAATCTACTGCATATGTTAAACTGGGATCATATAGATCAGGCCCTATAACAATAAAAAAGGGAACTAAACAAGGTTGCCCTTTATCACCATTGTTATTTGCATTACTCATAGAACCCTTTGCAAATCAAATCAGATCAAATAATAACATAAAGGGCATTTGTATTAATAAAATGTTAAACCTTAAAATCCAACTCTTTGCTGATGACATACTATTAACTCTCTCAGATGCAAATGAGTCTTTGAATGCTCTATTTAACTCCATGAATAAATTTCAAAATATTTCAGGCTTAAAATTTAATGAAAACAAAACTAAAATTATGCCCTGTAATTGTAAAAAAAAAAATAATATAAACAAAAGATTTTCCAAATATATAGTAACAGAAAGTAAATTATTATATCTGGGAATAAATCTACTCAATGAATTAACAGATTCTCTAATATTTAACTATAATAAAATACTAGACAAAATAGAACAAACAATTGGTTACTGGAATAAATATATCTTTTCAACAGCAGACAGATTATATCTTATTAAAATAAACATATTTCCCAAAATATTATACTTAATACAAAATTTTTCATTGCCACCTCCCAAATATATTATTCAAAGATACAATAAACTAATTTTAAATTTTCTATGGTTTCCAAATAAACCCGTATAGCCTTAAATAAACATTTGCCAGATTGGGAAGATGGTGGAATTAATTTACGGATATTGATTTATATATTACCTCATCTGTTATTAAAAACATAACACTATGGTTAAATAATTCATACACACCTATATGGAAACAAGCCCATGAGCAGATTTACATAGAAATCAATTATAATCACATACAAGACAACTTAACAGTAATACCATCACCCCTTATATGGATGTTAAAAGATTATTTTTAGGGAAAAGAAATAATATTAATAAATTGCCATCAAACTATGTAAGCTCTACACTTTCAGTGTTCAGAACATATATAAACAAAATACCAAATATTAATTCTTGGATTTTTCTTATTTTCCCTATAGCTTTTACACCAAATATTCTAGATACATTCCAAATATCTAAAATAAATATACTTAAAGAAGAAACATTACTCTTTTGGCATCAACTTATAGAGAAAGGAAAATTCTAACAAAGGAACAGATAATTTATAATTATAATATAAATAAAGACAATTGGCTGTTTTTACAAAATCTAAGGCATTTTCTTATAAATAAAATAGAACAAATGCAACCTTCAGTTAGACATGAAGCTCCAAAACTCATTGAATACCTTATTCTTATCACAAAACAGCCTTATCAGGGTACAGGTTATTTGTCTAATATCTATAAACTTGTTAAAAAAAAAAAACTATCATGAAAAATCATACTGGTATTGTTATACTTTAATAAACAACCATCCTCCAATTGAAGAAGAAAAAAGTAATATTCTAAAATCTTCCAAATTTTCTACATTATCAAAATACTGGCAATTATTCACTTGGAGATATCTACATAGAAGTTTCTATACACCACATAGGTTAGCCAAAATGCATTCTATTGAAGATCAATGTTGGAGATGCCATACCAAGATAAAAGCAGATTGGCAGCATGTTTTTTATGAATGTATATGTCTCAATATGTACACGATATCCATTACTTATTTTTTCAGACTGTTTATAATGATAATTTTCAATTAACAAAGTCTTTAATTTTATTCAACTCTCCTATTCCAAACTGTGTACCAAAAAAGACACTAAAATTCTATGGTCACTATTGGCTATTTCACGTAAAATCATAACTATACACTGGAAAAATGAGGCCCACGTTCAAGGAATTTGAGACTTTAACAACAACAGTTGCTCACATGGAAATATTAACAGTGAAGAACAGAACTAAAAGATCTACTTCTTACTATTACTCTTGGATGAAAGTACTGGAAATACTTGAAAATATCGAAGAAGATATATCATCTTATGTTTCTAACTTTATATAATATAGAATTTCAATGTTATTTGCATAGACACCAATGTAAATAGTTATATAATGGTTTGAAGTTAGTAATGTTTTAGAATTGTAAATATGTTATTTATCTTTATTTCATGTAATGTTTAAGACATCTTATTTGAAATAATAAAAAAAATATTTAGTGAAAAAAAAGAAGGCTGAGAGACAGGATTCAAGAACATGTAAGGGCAGTTAAGAATAAGGATGTAAACAATGCACTTTACAAGCACTCAAAACTATGTAAGAATTTTAGTAAGTTCTTGTTTACAGTTCTTGAAAAAGTAACAATAGATAGAAGAGGGGGTAACTTCAGAAATGAAACTGAAATTAGAGAAGTGTGTTGACAGATAAGTTTGTGTGCTGAAGTTCCCCCAGGTTTGAATGAACATGTTAACATAAAATGTTTTTTAGCAAGAAGGAAACTAGAGGGTTAAAATTGTTGATTGTTTTTAATTATGGTTAATTGACTAATATATATAAATCAGTTGTATTGTTTGATCAGATTTTTCTGATGAAGTGTTTGTACGAAAGCAGAGATTAAAACTTTTTTACGCTAATACAGCTTGGGGTCCTTTGTTGTATAATGAACTATTTTTGTTGGTGTTACTAATAGATCATCAGTTTTGTTTACACAACCTTCGAATCCTTCAGTTACTTGAGCAATAACCTTTTGAAATGCCTGTAGTGTAGATGAAATACCAAAAAAGTCTAAGGAATCTGTACTTTCCTAATGGTGCAGGTGCTGATGTATCTGTCTAAACATATAATGTAATCTAGTGCTGAAAAGAATTGAACATTCTCTATTTTAAAACTACTTTTTAAAATGCAAAGAGTGTGAAATGCTCTTTTTTAGTCATGTTATTCAGATCTTGTAGATCAATACATGTGTGGTTCTTGTGTTGCTTTACAACAGTAATAATGTTATCTTGGCTTGCTGTATAATAGTAATCATGTTTTATATTCATTGTTTTAATACTAATTATTTCTTAATAGTACCAAAACCTCACTTTGGTTCCTCCTTTATTTTACTCCAGTGAGATATTGATGCTTTCTAGAAACTGGAATCACTGGCACTACACCATGATTTATCTTTATGTGATGCTCTTCTGGCAAACTTCCAAAATCAATCAAAAGAATTGTCACTACTATGTCTTTGCATAGTATTCAAGATGTCTTTATCACTATCACTATACACATATGCCCTTTTCATTTATGTTGTAAATTTGTTTTACAGTTCCCAGTTTCACTCAAGTAAAATCAACCCAAAATATTTGGACCATTTACTTATTTATGTGCTATTATTTGAAAACGTATATAGCACTTCCAGGCTTTATATTCACATCAGTAGCTTTTAACCTAGTGGGCCTACCAAGTGCCTGTAAGATGATAAAATGAGCACTCACCTCCTTGTTCAGTGTCCATTAGCTGAAATGCTTCAAAGGCAGTTTTAGACAAAACAAAATACTTTCCACTTGTTAACATATTGCTTATTAAGTGTCTGCATTTCTTTTCAACAATTTGTCTTGTTTTCTTGTCTCAAAACCTCTGATGCATATTAAGACTTCACTCTATCAATTCTTTTTTTCACTTTAATAACATCACAAGATAGCTTGCTACTGCTCTGCAATATAATCATACTATTGAGCACACTTTATTGCTATTATTTATCTTTTAAAATCTGGTTCTCTAGAACAAATTCTACAAAAGTGACTGACATTATTTCTCATGACTATAGCCACACTTAGTACTGAATTATGCAATCCTTTCTCTGTAACTAATAGTTGTTTGGTGTTGTCTCACCGACTGTGACAATACATTCCAATGTGTCTTTTTTAATCTCCATCGCTGTTGTGATGCAGTCTCATTTTATTAGTCAGTTTTATTTACCTGTGTAACTCGCACGTCATCTTGCACACATTTATTGCCTCAGTTGAATATTTTAACTGCATATTAGTAATTTTATTTGCTTTGCCAGTATGCCCCTTGTTTCATAATTTCTATACTTCATAAGAATTTGTCTTGTATTAGTAAATCATACAGCTCACCAAATTCAGCCATTTGATAGTTTCTTCATCTCAGTAAGATTAGCATCTATAGTCTCTGTAGGACCATATGCCTATGTAAAGAATAAATGGCAAATACATTTCAAGTTCTTTCTTTGGCTCGCAATAATTACTGAACATCTCTCTCTAACTGCCATTATTTTATCTTTCTGCTATTCAAGAAAAGTAATAGTTCAATACCTTCAGTATTTCTTCTCCAGAAACATGTAGAAACATAGTACACTGTACCTTTTCAGGCTTATCAAGTCATTTTTCTTGTACTGGAACATAATTTTTTTTTTTTTAGTCAAAGCTTCTGGTTTTCTGCTCAGCTGCCATGCAGCCAGAAAATTCTTGGTGGTTGCATATGAAGCATTTCTCTAACTGGAACTTGTGCTTCTAAACTTCTAAACACAGAAACTCTTGAAAGCAAATGTATTTCTTCAGTTCTGCAGATATAGTTCTTTTAACAGCTCTTCACATCTGGTACATTATGAAAAATTGGTGTTTCAAGCAATGGTCAGTAAATAACATTATAGATTACATTTGAGCCTTTAAGAGGTGTATATTCAAACTAAACTCTATAATTTATGCCACATGATATACATCTTCTTGCTGATAAGCAATTAGCATTTAAAGGTGCTCTCCATATAGACTGTTGCATTGTTCTGGCACTGCATTCTCATTGAAGATATTGATTTACTGAAACAGCTTTGCTGCAGAGAAATACAAATCTGCATGGCCATCAGGGCAACACTTCAAAGCAAGGAAGTACTCACGCATCCCAGTATGCATAGTCTCACAGACAGATGAATATAGAGGAATACAACTAAAGTTGCAAAAATCAAAGATTACAAGGAAGTACTTTGGAATTTGTAGAAATTTAATGAGGAGCAACACCTTGATACTGATAGTAATGCACTTAGAAATTAAAACCAGAAAGCACATTTTATAGAAAATGGTGAGTAAAAGCCCTTAAAATGATAAGCATTTTCAAAGGTCAGGAGGGTCAGGATAGTGTGAGTAGGGAGCTTAAAGCAGAGCATGAAGAAGATATTGATCCATATTTAGAATGCCTACTCGGAGGAAAACCTATCTGCTTTGAAAATTCATTGAAAATTGCACAATTCAACAAGCAAAACAGAACGTTTGTATCTTTGAGTATACATTGCCATGTCTGTGTGTCTTCTTTCCCAACAAAATACATTTATTAACCACAGTCTATCCGCCAGTTATGCCTTGGTGCAAGTAGCCAAGGCATATGTAGCAGTGGGAACTGTAACTATGTATGCCATTCTGACAATTGTCGTGCTGTCAGAAAGCAGTATTTTCCCCAGAAGGTGTCTTGTTTCTCTACCCAAAATTTAAATGGATACATGCAAAAGGATATTACTAGTCCATCTTGAGAATGGTTTTTGTCTAGTAGTTGCTTTCACTCAAAAGGACCTAAGATCATACCAGGCATCCTCTAACAGGTTATTTACATTCATTTATCTTATCTCCTGTTGAAACATCATTGCACAGTCTTAAAGAAAGCACACAGATGTCTGGTTGAAAAAAATGGACAGGCCCCTTTATTGGGGTCCCTCCTATTCAAGCTTCTGTTGTTTAAAGTTGTCCCCTTTCTTGCTGGGGGATTAACCAGATCTTCATAGTTCATACTACACTTACAATCAAAGACACCATTAAGAAGCTCGGCCACATCTCCCAGTACTAGTGGGAGACAACAGTATCCCCAGATTTCCAAACATATAGGGCCATCAGCTTAAGACTGCACAATGAACTGCACAGTAGCAATCACATCTTTTCCATCCTGCTCCAAAACTTTAGGAATCATTCCCATCCTTCACTGGGAGTATGGGTCCCTGTAAACAGTTCTGAGCCAAACATATACAATTCCTTTACAGAAGGGGCCAACATCACTGCTTTAATCAGATTAGGAAAATCACATTAAATTTCAGCCTCTACTCCAGCCAACACCCTCAAGTCCATTCTTCTT
>NC_056744.1:542301172-542508672 GCF_019279795.1 Protopterus annectens
TGCATTATTTTGCACTTCTATTTCTGCAAGTAGAATTACCTGTAAAATCTGTTTGTATTTTAAACCCTGCTGGGCTATAGTCTTGTAGTTTAACTCACAGTTGTGGCAGAATGGTGCAACTCTACTGTCAGAATTGTGCCTTAGTCATTTATTACTGCATTTGTTTCTATAAACATTGTTACTGAGAAATTTCTGCATAGTCTGGTGCCTTGAACTGTAGTAGAAGTTCAATAGTGAGAGAATTGTCTCTGTTCCAGTTTTCCCTTCAGTGCTTTTAGTCTTCTTATCATTTACCTGCTTAAAGTTGCATTCTGTGTGCCCCCCCCCCCAACCCCACTACCACACTAAGCTAAGGTTTCTGAAAGAGCTCCAATATTACCTTTATTTGCTTGGATGCTTTTCTAGCTAGTCTGTTCCTTGAAATTATTTTCCCAACTATCCCACCCTTTTGATGAGGTGGTTTTATAAGGTTGTGTCGCTGGCCTCCACCACTTATGGTAATCTGCTTTCCAAAGTCCCTCCCTCCCCCTTATAATTGCTATTCTCTACAGTATAAGTTATTTATGTACTCTTCCCACCCATTGTTTTCCATAGTTCCATGACCCTGAGTGACCACCCAGCAAACCAGTATTGCTCTTGAGTAAGCTTCCTTTGCTGCATATTGTCTCCTGCTCACTTCCTAGAGCTCAGCAAAACTTGGAGTCCTAACCTGCATTCCAGAAGTGTTTTACTTGTATCCATCATCATCCAGGCACAGTTAAGTACCTTTGACTGCTGAATCGCACTTGCTTAAGTTATTTTGATTGCTACTGTTTCTTGCTTTTATGTGTGCATTTCACCAATTTTTTTAATAAAACAATTGCTCTTCCACTCACTGTTGCTGCTGTAAGACTGTCTTGAAATTGCCTTCAGCAAGGGATTTCCAGCTAGCTGTTTAATTGGTCTGTGGTAGCATTGCACTTGTGGGTTCCTTCTACTGTGTATTTACATTAGGCTGACCAGATTTATTCATCTTGTGGCAGGAGGTGTTTGCTTGGACTAGTTGAGTTGGACAATGCACAAAAGGACTCATTGTGTAATCATTTTATTGGCCAGATTGTTTGTTTTTCTGATTTTTATGTGCTGCTATAAATTTAGCATGTTTACATGGGTTAGCAGTGCCTTGTAAAGAAGCAAACACCTAGAAAACAAGTTTACCCTGTAGAATGGTCCATAAAACTGTACCTTGTAAAGCAGCAATATAGAGCAAATACTTAGTGTACCAACAAGCTTAGAGCAGCTGTTTAGGTATCGAGTGGGAATAACTGCAGATTTAGTAGAATTTTCTATTGTATAAAAATTGAAGTTAGTAGAATTTAACAATGTTTAGCATAATCTGCCCCAATAAAACACCCTTATTAGTCTGCACCAACAAAACACCCTTAATAGCGCACCTCCTTGCAGCTCACCAGTCAGTCATATATATGCAATTTCCTGACTTGTCTATAGCCAGCTTGATGGATATAGGCATCTTGAGACAATGTAGTTATTGTCTCATGTTTACTGAGAACCACTTACAATAGTGAATATGCCTATTAGAGGCTCCAACATACTGGATCTTGTGCTTGCAAATATGGGAGAAAGCTGCACCCCCCCCCCAAAATTCTTGTCCTGCCTGGTAAGGTCCAACCATGAAGTGGTCTCCTTTGAAATCAAAATCAACTCTGTAATAACAGTTAGGAACTATTCAAAGGCAAATAGCCTTTTATTAAGTGATAGTTTGTCAAAATTCTGTGTCCCTCCAAACCACAAAAACACAGCAGCCTATGCTGAATTTTTCTCAGAAACTCTGTACAACCATGTCAATGGCTGCATAAAGGCTGCTGTACCTACCAGAAGTAAGCCTAGGACTAGCCCCAGAACCGAACTGCCCTGGTGGCATCCCAAATTAAACAGGATCTACAACAAAAGGAAAACAATTATGACAAAAATCAGGAAGGGAATATTTCCCATAAAGATAAAAACTCTCTTATCAAACTAAATAGGCAACTAAGTGGGCTAATTAGTTCAAGCAAAGCAAAGTTTGAGCTTTAGATAGCCTCCCAAGTGAAAGATAACCATGTGGCCTTCTGCACCTATGTCAGAAACCTCAAGGGCAGCACACAGCAATATGCTAAATTGGTGATTAATAATTCAGTTCCAAGTTTACCTTCCTCTCACCCTAATCATTCTCCAAAAAATACCTTCAAGCACAACCCCCTCCAACTATAACTATGGAGCATGTACTGACTGTACTCATTAACGCCAAGAACACGGCCTCAACAGACACCAGTTACATCCCAAAAGCCCCCTGACCAGTCTAAAATATGACTTTGCAGGACCTCTGGAGTCATTATTTAACTATATTCTTAAAACAGACTTTGTGCCATGTGAATGGAGAACTGCAGTAGTCATCCACCTTGATAAGAGGCAACTGTCAACAGATCCTGGAAACTGGAAACCCATTAATCTTACTAGTCTTATTTGCAAAGTAATGGAAAGAATTATCATGAAAATTATCACCAATGACATAGAAGACCGCCAGACACTGGATCCATCCCAGTTTGGCTTCATCAAAGGAAGGTCATGCTTGCCGAATCTGGTGGGCTTCTCCAAAGAGGTCACTAAGGCAATGGATGGGGAAAATGGTGCATATTGCCTACCTAGATCTGGCAAAAGCATCTGATACAATACCCCACTCGGGCATTGTCAATAAACTTACAGAACTAAGTATAAACTCCTCTATAATACAAAGAGGGCAGTCACCAGTGGAGCCCGCTATGGCACTATGCTAGGCCCATTTCTCTCTGGTATGTACTTCCAGGATATCAAAGCCAATATCAAAGGCGTCTGGCTAACCAAGTTCACAGATGATTGCAAACTGGGAGCAGTCATTGAATCCCCCAAGACAAGAAGACCCTTCAGGAAGGTCTAGCACAGAGAAACACTTGGTGCCAAAGCCATGGCTTAAAACTCAATACCAAGAAATGCATTATAGCACCTTTTGGGAAGTCTGCCACCCTGGGTAACTCCATCATCAATAAAATATCCCTAAAAGTTGACTCACTAATCAGGGATCTGGAAACATGTAGACGGTAACCTAGCCTTCAATCAACATGTGTGCAAGGTAATAAGAATATCCTTCTTTGTTGCTCAGCCTATAAGCAAAGCATACCTTTCTAATGTCCAGATTTTCACAGAATGCCCATATTTTTGCCTCATAATTTTGGTCTTTTTCTCATAAAATTTGTAGTTTTCTGGCAAATTATTGAGGATTGAAGCCATCGAATAATGACAGACATTTGAGTGCCAGGTTTAAAAGGGAGTCTTCCAATAACAGATGAAGTGTAAGACTGCTTGGGGAGGGGAGGAGAGGTGAGCATCCTGAATTTAGCTGTGATAACAGCAAAGAAAGCATAAGTAAAAGTCAAAAGAAAATGGCCAGTTAACTGAGTAATCACTATTTTTGTGAGCCAAGGTTTATTAATGAGACACTGAACTGTCACTGCTTTAGTAAGAAAAGTGACAATAACATCAAAAATAGCTGTCCACTAATAGCTATTTGTGAATAATGCAGGCAGCCCTATATAACATCACAATTATACAGTCTGAAGTCCTTGCTGAAATGATCATGTATGATAGAGTACATGAGAACATCATTTGGAAAATAATACATTATTGCTTGTGTTATTATCTTTCAAACATGGTCTCTTAAATACATTGTTCTGTTTGGAATACATGAGCACGGATTGTGGCTGTGTGTTGTAATGCATAAGAATGAAAAATGTTAATATGGTTTGTTTTTCTCTGTTAATGTGTGCCTATGTCTTAAGTGATAATTTAATAAAGGTGTTTCAAAGAGATTTCAACATTTATTTATTATTTATTTATTTTACATTTGTTGACCGGGATGGTCCGACTGGATACTTGTCCATTTTCAGCAAAGGCCCGGGGAGAAAAGCTCCATACATACATACATACAGAAAAACTGTTACATTAAACAAGTTAAAGCACTGTTACAGATACGATAGGATAAAAGTCATTCATTCTGTCATATATAAATCTGATTTGTTATAGAGTAACAATTAGGAAGCAATGTAGGGGTGGCCAAAAGACCTTTTTAGCACATGTTTATATTGCCAGAGTTAGTCAGGATTAGAGCAAGGACATAGCCATTGGCTTTTAAAGTACTGTTTTAGATTTTTTTTTAATTGGGTTAGAACAGGTTCTGAAGTAAGCTCTGCAGGAAGTGAGTTCCATATTTTGCCAACAGAGTTGGCATATAGAGAGTCTCCAGATGAGTTGTTGCTTTTGAGGGCTTGGACTAGTAATTTGTTGGATGAGCGAAGTGTCTTGTGGTTGCTGTAAGGGGTGATCATTTTTGTAAGTACAGGTGTGTTTTCAGGTTAGTAGATCATTTTATGTGTTACTATTAACTGATTGTACTGAAGTTGGATAGGCAATTCTAGCCACCCTAGATTCTTTAGGTTCAGACAGTGGTGTGTTTTGTATGCTGATCCAGTGGCAAATCTAGCAATATGATTAAAGCAGCTAGAGAGTTTATTAAGGTCAGACTTACTCAAGTTCATGAAGAGAGGGGAATGCACAAAGGAGGGTAGAAAGTAGATGTGTACAGGCAATTACCATCCTAGCTAGTGGAGTGAGGAAAGGTTTGATCTTGTATAGTGAGCCAAGTTTTTTATTAACTTTTTTAATAGTTTGATAAATATGCATATCAAACTTGAGGTTAATATCAGCTGTTACACCTAAGAGTTTGGTACAGGGATCTGGGACAATGACAGTGCCATTGTTAGATTTTATAGTAAAGGTTGGAGCGGAGGCTTTACTAGTGGGGAGAAAAGCAGTAGCTTCGTTTTGTTAGGATTTAATAGGAGACATCAATTACAGAGCCAATTTTCAACAGTATTAAAAACATTTTGAGATAGAGTCTGCAGACTTAAAGGGGAGGTGGCAGAGCAAATCAAAGTGGAGTCATCCACATATTGAATGCAGGTGGCTGTTGGGATGACTGTGTACAGGTCAGTAATAAAGATAGAAAGTAATAGGGGTCCTAATATAGAGCCCTGAGGGATTCTAAGGGTGATAGGTAGAAGGGAAGATAGTTTGTTCTGCCATAATACAGCTTGTTGTCTACCACTCAGATAAGATTTGAACCACTGGATAGCCTGGACATCTAGGGGAATAGTTTTAAGTGTGTGTATGAGTATTTGGTGGTTGACCATGTCGAAGGCTTTGGAGAGATCAAGAAAGAGGGCAGAAGAAAGCCTACTCTTGTTTCAGTTTTGATTAATAACATTGGAGAAGGAGAAGAGGGCTGTGGTTGTACTGTGGAACAGTCTGAAACCATGCTGTGAGTTAGCCAGGAGATTGTGCTGAATGAGATGGCTTAGGAGTTGTTTATGGATACACTTCTCCATAATTTTAGCCGGGGGTGACAAAATAGCTATAGGTTTTTAATTTGAAAGTTCAGTGGAACTACCCCCTTTGTGGAGTGGAATAACATGGGATGTCTTCCAGATGGATGGGGATAGTGGCTTCTGATATAGTTCTATTGATCAGGATAGAGATTGGGTATGCTATGGTATCCACAGCTTTTTGTAGATACTCAGCTGGGAGGAGATCTGCTGCAAGGGTGGTGGATTTTAGTTTCTTGATTAGGGCATGGATAAGTGATCTGGAAACTGGTTGAAAGTTAAAGGGGAGTTGAGAACTAGGTGCAGCGGCGTTAGGACTTGGGAAACTGGGAGATAGTTGGTTAGCAAGTGACTGGATAGTTTCTGTGAAAAAACTATTAAAGGAATTTGCAACGTCTTCCCAAGGTTTTTTGATGGTGGTCGAGGGGGTAGGAGTTGTGCATTGCCCTGGGTGAATAAATTTATTTATGTCTGCCCAAATCTTTTGCGGATTGTTTTGATGCTTCTGTTGTAAATGGCAGCAAAAGTTTTTTTTTTTTATCTAAGGTGGTAGATTTTTTAGTGTTTTTCCTTAGTTGTCTAAATCTAAGTTGATTTAAGGGGATTTTGTTGTATGCCAAGTGGTCCAAGCTTTGTTTCTAAGTAAGATCATTTGTCTGGTTTCTTTTGAAAGCCATGGAGCAACTTTTGCTTTAGTTCTTATAGAACATGCAGGTGCATGGGTATCAAAGATGGCTAGGAATTTGGTGTTGAAATATAATACAGCTTCTTCAAGTAGTAGATGTTTTAGGACTGCCCAGTTACATGTTTTGATTTCATTTTGGAAATTAGCAGGGTTAAAGTTGTTGTTGTTTCTAATTGTTTTGTAAGTAGGTTGGTGATGGATGTCAGTCTTATGCCTGATTATATAGGTAAGAAAATGGTCACTTATGTCTTCAGGTCAGGTACCGGCCCTATACATGTGGGGATGGCTGGGTACCGGCCCTATACATGTGGGGATGGCTATTAATGAGTATCCAATCTAGGATACTATCTTTGTTGTTAGGTTTACTGATCCTAGTAGGGGAGGATATGATCTGAGTAAATCCGTATAGATTTACATGGATGGTTGGAGATTCTGAGGAACAAATATTCCAGTCGATGTTGAAGTCTCCTAGAACAATGGTTTCTTGAGGGTAGTTACCAGACAGCCAAGACAGGATATCTTCTAGGGTATGTGCGTTATTACCTAAGGGAATGTAGACACAGGCTATGTTAATACTTTTGTTTTTTATTAACTTGAAGCTTGGTAATGAGAATTTCACCATTATCAACACGGGGTGGTCGTGTGGAATCAGAGGTCACATCTAGAGTAGTTTTGTATAGTACAGCTACCCCTCCTCCCTTCCTAGTGGTACAGTCTAACCTTAGTATGTTATAACTTGGGAGTAAAACCTCATTATCTGCCATTGATTGTTTTAGCCAGGTTTCAGTAAGATAAAGTATATCCGGGGAATGTGTATCTAAGAGTGCATGCAGGTGGTGGACCTTATTATTTAAGCTTCTAATATTTAGGTGACTGACCAGGAGTGAGTTTGAAGATCTATTTAAAGTTCATAAGTTAGTTGGTAAAATATTTCTCTGTTGTTCGGAGCATTCTGTTTAAAAATTGAGATTGGAATTTGAGACCTGTCTTCCTAGAGAGACAAGGCTATTCAAAACCTTATATACTTATAACAATAGTTTGGATCAGTGGTGTGGATAAAAGGTGTTATGGATGCTTTCTTCATAGAGTGTGGCTTATAGCAATCCCTAGTGAAGTCTCACAGCCTATTACAAACATTAAAACATGGACTTTGAAAACTTCACATATTTATTTGTATTTAGTTGATTGTCATTTTTGTGTTTAAGGCATTGCTTCCTCCGTTTTAATGAGATTTTGGAATATGTTTGAAAAAAATCAGTTTCAAAAATGTAATTTCAGAAATGGAGTGGAAAACAGCTTTTTTAGACTTGTCTATATCAAGCATTCTTCTTTACGGGAAGACTTGACAACTATGTGCAGCAGTATCATGACTTTGAAGTAAGGGAAGATTGTGGCAATGGATGCCATGATATTCCCCCTTTCTGTGAGGAAGAAAGTCATAAAATAGGATGGAGACATTTTTACATACAAGCAATGTGCAGTCTAACTCCTGCCTTCTTGCAGTGCACCAGTCCCTGTCCCATGACTCTCTTGGTCACTGTCATCACCCTGCCAGCCAGGTCAAATACCAGCAAATAAAATGGCACCACATTCCATATAGGGAGAAATGTCTGCCCTTAAGGAGCACACAGAGGGGGTTCCTACAATAGAACTCAGCTCTGATGGGGAGATTGACAGCACATTAGGACTGATGTGTTATGACTACAGCAATGAAACGGCACAGGATGCACCTGCATGAGGTTTTCCAATGCAAGTAAAGCAAATTAGATAGAAAGGTGGGTTATGTTGTGCTAAAAGTTGTTTATGTCTCCATGTGTAGGGAATCATTCTATACAAATCACTAAAATGATGCTCAGTTTAGTTAGTAATGTTTTGACTCACTGATGGGTTCCCTATTGAAATGTTGGCACTCATAATGCCAAGTGCCAAAAAGCCAAAAAAAACAGACAGAAAACACAGGAGAAGAGCAAATCTCAAAACTTTCTCTTCTCCTCTAAACTTCTTTTTGCATAGGCGCTTGCACCCACACATGTGGAGGGCAAGCCCCCACACACCCCTTGAACTAATATATACCAACTCTGAGATCAACATATCTTGGAGAGTAGGGAATATTTCAAGAAATGGCATCTCAGACTTAATATACCTAAGTCTGATCTTTCAGCCATTCATTCTCCATATCTGGGACTTGCTGTAGCATGTCCAGACATTTCAAATGGTTACCCACTGATGTAGAATTTATTTATACTGTTTCATCTCATAATAAGGTGTTCGATACAAAGTGGCATAGTTTTCTGTTAGATTTAGTGAAAAGTTATTTTTCTATTAAAATATCAGAACATAAATTCACAGGGTCTATATCACTACATCAAATCGTCACTTCAAAGAATGGCATTTCACCGGAAATGCCATTCAACAAATTCCACAAATTCCTCTCATGTGGGGGACTATTCCCCCCACACCCCCACTAATTATATACACCAACTCTAACATCGCACTACAGTGGGGAAAGGGCAAATTTCCTGATCCTCACTGTACTGCGATCTCAGTATGAATACAACTAAATGTTCAGGTTTAATCGTGGTTATTATTACATCTAAATAGACACCAGGGCTCAGCAGGAATGGAATGTACAGCTCTCCTCAAAGGCAGGCCTGGTTTTCTACATTAATATTAAGTTTCATTGTTAATAACACCTTAGTGGAAATAAAGCCGTGATCTTACTTTGCATGGAATAATGGCATAGCCTGCAGGCTAGCAATTTTACCTTATGAAAGGAAGGATTCAATGTCTGTAACATGTCATCATGTTGTTTCTGATTAAGTAAATAGCACATTATAAGAAGGAAACAGTTTTTCAAAAATACAAACATGAATAAAAGCATTTAGCCCCACTTAGTAAGAAAATACATTGCCGTTAACTACATACTTACCTTTAAAGCATACAGATTCAAGAAAAAATGTGGTAGGTCATTTTAGGGAAACAATGTCACTGCCAACACAGAGAGAAATTTGAATTAATTTATTTTGATGCCTTTTTTTCTATTGTTTGTAAGTTTAAGTCATTTTGCACTTATGTCCACAGCAGACATACTGTCCTTATTATAGTACAGTGCATGAATCAGAGCTGGTACTGCTGCAATACAATCAGTTTAATAGATTGGATGCACTGTATTACGCAGCATACCTGTTCATCAAGGTACACAGTATTCTGTACCTACTCTGAGAAAAAATTGGAATGAATATTACCTTCAACCTGACATATGAACCAGTAACACACTTCCACTATGATACTATTACAGTGATATTTCTTCAGTAAAACACAAAGGAAAAAATATAACAGCTGGCAGCATGTTTCATGTCCCTTTAAGTGGTTAAGTCTACTTGCAGAACTACTAGAGGAGCTTCAATACATCCATCTACTTAAGTCCCATTAACTTACTACTATCCATGTACTCAACTCCACTTAACTTACTACCATCCATCTACTCAACTCCCATTGATTTACTACCATCCATCTAATCAACTCCCATTAACTTACAACCTTCCATCTACTTAACTCCCATTAATTTACTATTATCCATCTGCTCAACTGCCATTAACTTATTACCATCCATCTACTCAACTGCAATTAAATTACTACTATCCATTTATTCAACTCCCATTAACTTACTACCATCCGTCTACTCAACTCCCATTAACTTACTACTATCCATCTACTCAACTCCCATTAACTTACAACCTTCCATCTACTTAACTCCCATTAATTTACTATTATCCATCTGCTCAACTGCCATCAACTTACTACCATTCATCTACCCAACTGCCATTAAATTACTACCATCCTTCTACTCAACTCTCTTTAACTTACTACTTTCTGTCTAATCAACTCCCATTAACTTACTACTATCCATCTAGTCAACTCTCATTAACTTACTACTATCCATCTACTCAACTCCCATTAACTTACAACCTTCCATCTACTTAACTCCCATTAATTTACTATTATCCATCTGCTCAGCTGCCATTAACTTACTACCATCCATTTACTCAACTGCCAATAAATTACTACCACCCTTCTACTCAACTCTCATTAACTTACTACTATCCACTAGTCAACTCCCATTAACTTACTACTGTCTGTCTAATCAACTCCCATTAACTTACTACTATCCATCTAGTCAACTCCCATTAACTTTCTACTGTGCATCTACTCAACTCCCATTAACTTGATACATTCCATATACTCAACCCCCAGTAACTCACTACTATCCATCTTCTCAACTCACATTAACTTACCACCATCCATCTACTCAACTTCCATTAACTTACTATTATCCATCTACTCAACTCCCATTAATTTACTGCTGCCAATCTACTCAACTTCCATTAACTTACTATCATCCATCTATTCAACTCCCGTTAGCTTACTACCATCCAACTACTCAACTTCCATTAACTTACTACCATCCATCTACTCAACTTCCATTAACTTACTATTAACCATCTACTCAAGTCTAGAATATCTAGATACCTATTCATTGTTCTTTATATTAAGTCACTGGTTGTACAATAACCTCTAAAACAATTTAGTTTTTGGTACTTGAGTAGAATTCTGTTGTTTCTTTTTCCTCAGAATCAAAAATGTATGCCTTCTCCTTGGTCAAAAGTCCTCTCTTTCATCTTTAAACTATATCGAGTGTGTAGTATTTACCACTTATGGTATTATTACAGCTCTGTTTGGATTTTTTAACTAATGACATGCCTTGCATGAACTTGTATTGATTTCTTGCCAATATTTATTGCAGTCATAATGTGCAGTGGAAGCAGTTTTACTAATATTGTTACATTGCCATGTACCTCCATATCTTAATATATTAATAATGGTTCTCATATTTTTTATTTTTATTTATTTTATTTTACATTTGTTGACCGGGATAGTCCGACTGGATGCATGTCCATTTTCAGCGGAGGCCCGGGGAGAAAAGCTCCAAGGGTAAGCAGATACAGCATTACATAATACCAGCATTACCTATTACAAACAGACTATTTGCAGAGATTACATAAGTAAGCAAGTTAAACAAGTTCCACAGGTTACAGTTAATCCTGAGCGCAAGTCAGGATTAAATTAAATTACACAGTAAACTGGTTAACAGATTTTTACACATTCTAGAGAGAGTTAGCCAGGCTTGATACATTGACATAGCCAGTTAAGTGACAAATGTTGTTTGAGTCTAGTTTTAAATTGACCTAAGGTGGAAAGTAAGGTAATATCAGCTGGAAGAGAGTTCCAGGATCTACTTACAGAGTTTGCAAGGAGAGAGTCACCGGCTGTGTTATTAATTTTGCTAGTCTGAATTAGTAGTTTGTTAGAGGATCAAAGCGGTCTAGGATTGTTATAGGGGGTGATAATATTTTTAAGTGCAGGAGTATTGTCCGGATTATAGAGGATTTTATAGGCCATAATCAGTTGGTTATACTGGATTAGGCTGGGTAGTTCAAGCCACCCAAGCTGATTTAGATTGATGCAATGATGTGTCCTAAAAGGCAGCCCAGTGGCAAACCTGGCAATGTGGTTGTAGCAAATTGAGAGTTTGTTAAGGACAGTCTTGTTTAAATTTGAGAGTAGAGGGGATGCATACAGAAGGGTTGAAAGAAGGTGAGAGCGAGCTATGGCAATTTTAGCTGGAGGGGTTAGGAAGGCTTTTATTCTGTAAAGTGACCCTAGTTTTTTATTGATGGTTTTGATAGTTTGGTTAACATGTATCATAACATATCACTCTTGAAAGCAGGCCACTTCTGTTCTGTTAACCTTACATATTTAACAAGAAGTGTAAACATACATTCATGTGTGTAAAAGTATAAGGTATTGTTCACCAAATCCTTCTTAAACAGGCATGTTACAAAAATAAATGAAGCATTCCAGTAATAACAACATTGATCCCTAAGGCAAAGCTAAGTGTTCTGCTGTGCCTCCAAAGTAATATTATTTTACTAACGTATACATGTGTGATATTTTATTACAGTACTGGTAATGGCTCATTTCCAGTAATACCACTTTGTTTTTTCTCTGCTTGACCTGAGCAGATGTAACGTAACTGTATTTTGTCGTAGTAGTAGTACATAGGACTAAGAAGCCAGTCAAGAGCCTTGAACTTGCAAATCTATTGTCTAAAAATACATATACTTTGAATACATAGGGTCTTTTTTCTAGAACCACAATTTAACTGTGAGACTTCTCCATATACCTAACACACAGACTGCATGAAGAGTGTTGCATACTCTGATTAGAGGTCTCAGCATCTTGTATGTTTTTATAATGAAGATAAAGGAAACTGGTCAGTGCAAATGTGATCTAAGTAGGACAATTACCTGTGCCATTAATCATAATTTCCTCTCCAAACTATTTCTAAGATGATAAATGATAAAGCTATCCAGAAACAGTAAGGTTTATTATCGAATCATAATAAATACACACACAGAAATACAAATGTCTGGCTCTTTTCCTGTTATTCCAGGTCCTGTATCTATTCAGAAGAATCCTAGGTATTTCATCAGCGCTTTAAGATCAAAATCTACAATAGAGAAAAAGAAGTATCATGATCAATTGCAATAATAAATAACACATTTGTGAGTTGCAGTCATAAAGGAATCTGTGAATTCAGCTTGCAAATTAATGTGTTATAGCAGATGACACTAAGGAAGAAACTCAAGCATTTGTGTACAGGACATAATGTTCAATACTGAAATATAAATAGAAGGTGATATCCTTATTTTAGAGATAGACTAGCAGTTTATAAGTTTTAAACACAAGACACAAAAAAGCACACCCACTCTAGAAATGCACCATATCTGCATTATCCTGTAATCACATTATACGTGTCATTTAAGAATGCATTCATATAGTGCCATCAAATGAATATAAAGGACCATATCACATAACAGGAGATTGCGTAAGAGTTGAACTGCATGCTGAATGTATTCAGTAATACTTGACAACAGCTGGACTACGAAGAACTTGGGAAAGTAATCATAGGTCATATTTTCCTCTTTAAAAGACAGTGACAGCCAAATCAGTATGAAAATTGTACACCTGCTAATGCAAGATGCTTAAAATCTTACAAGAGTGGTTTTCTAGGCCTATACCAGTAGGTTTTTGTAAAAGTATTCACACAAAACCGCAAACTATTTTTTTTTCCTTTGTTAACTTGGTAAATCCACTAAGTGTCACTTTTCAGGATCAGCTCTGTAGCACTGCTGGTTAAATGACTTGTTCAGAGTCACTCACACAACAGGCAAATGGACATGGAAGGAATCACACCCTGAGCCTTTGAATATAGGAAGCAAAATCATTAGTAGCTTAGAGCCTTATATATCTTGTGCAAACTGACAAAATCAGAGTAGCCTATCTGTTCTGAAAATGCATTTCCCCAGTACTTGCTTACCTTGGAGGTCTTTCTGTTATTTAAGTTTTCATTCTCACTTTTTTTAAAGGAAGATCTCTTAAAAATGTCCCGCATAGCCGTAACATGCACCACTCTCATTCATTACTCTGCAGGACGTTCTGCTTCTTTGCTGATGTGCTAGCATCACATTGGAGTCAATAGAGTTTTTTTACCTAGTCAGCAAGATGGAGGAAAGCATACAGAGAAAGGATTTCCAGACTGGGACATTTTTTACTTGTATTTTTTTTTGTCTAATTTTAATTTTTAGGTTAGTTACACACTGTTGGTTAATCTGGTCTTCAAACCCCCTTTCATTCTCTGTTCCTTTTACATGGAAACAAATATGAAGGCTGCTTCTGTTTCACTGTCAGTGAAGCACATCCTGTGTAGCATAAAGTCCATAATTCTTAATTGTCTCTGATTTTGTCTAACGTCACTGAATATTAACTTTCATCTGACCATGATTTCTGCAGAATGCCCCTGATTTTGCCTCATATTTTTACCTTGCCTGCCCCTCATAAAACTTCTGATTTTCAAGTAAATCAATGATGATTACAGTCAAACACTAATGCAAAATATGAGAGTTTTAGTTTATATTTAAGTTTGTCCAGAAAATGCATGCAGATGCAAAACCTCTTCCATTAATAAAAAGACATACTGCACTCAGCCAGTGTGCAGCATTAACACAATATTTATTTACTAGCAAAACAGAGGAAGGAGACCTAGCCTACTAGTGCAGGAAGTGCGGGAAACATCCAGCGTTGCATTATCAAATTGACAAGCATGATGATGCGAATACAGGAAGAACTGCCCTCATAAATCAGTGGACAGCCAATGTTTGTGAGCAGAAAATGACGGTAAAATGAAACAACAGAATACACAGTAAATTATCTGAATGTAACTGTAAAATGAAACAACAAAATATACAGTAAATTATCTTTCCCTCATCCTTTAGTCTGCAGCTCCATCTCAGTGGTGTGCAGGTCCCCAATTTACTGATTTTAACTATGTTTCATTTGTATTCAACATTTAAATTGCTTTTACTTCACTTGGAAGTGTTTTGTGTTCTGCTGCAATCTTTCAGGACTTTGGTTTTAACAGCAAAGTGTCTTGACTTCCAGACTGCCACTATCTTCCTTATAGATATTGCTCCAACACCTGGAACACCTCTGCTCTGCATACCCAATTTCAAACCAAAGTATGTTCCAAGCTCATACCACAAAATAGTCTTACTTTGTCTACTGTAAAGGTTACCTGCATACCACCTGAGACCACCCCCCCTTTTACACTCACCTCCTTTTTAAAAGCCCTGTCTTTTTGCCTCTCTCTGGTATCAATAAGTTAGCCACTACCCTAGAGTCAAATCTCTTAGTCAGCTATACTCTTTTATTTTTCTGTTTGAGGTTTCCTTTTAGCAGTATCTATCCAACTGCGAGTCCCTGTGAATACCTCGCTGTAGCTTCTCTTCCCTCTCTGCCTACATCTCCCCTCACTCCCCGACTTCCTGTACTTATCCGCTGACTCTCACTGTGTGCTCCTTACTGTTTGCTTCCTGGCCTGCTGATTGTTTTTTGTGGCAACTGCCATTTCTGGTCCAACCTGTTCCATTTGCCCTCGCTACGCTCTGGCTCACTCCACTCCCCTACCTTACCCCCATTCCCACACACCCCACTTTCATTACATTTATACTTGCTACACCCTGTTCCAACCCCTCTCCATTCCCCCACTTATCCAATCATAGCTGTCCTCAATAAACTTCCTACCACTCCTCTCCAAATAGCTTCCTATCCCTCCCCTATATCCATAATTATTCAATATTGTATGTACCTGCCAACACCCTACAAGCCCACTCTCTCATCCCCCTCCCTCTCATTACCTCCTCACACCCACAGCATCTAAGTGTAGCTCCACTTTTCTTACACTACTTACCCTTTCCCTACTAATTTTCCTTCTTTTTCACTCATCTCTACCTTTTAAATAAAATTCTCCCTAATACTCTCAAGTCGACTTTTCATCGTATTTCTCACTCCTCTCATACCTCATAAATAACTTCTTCCTCACACACTTTTACCTTGATCACTGTCCACCTTCTACTATCATTATCACATTCGGACTATGCCCCCCTCTACCTCACCTCAGTCCTGCTTATTTACCTCTCTTTACTTACCTCCTGTCATAAACAGCTTAATACTTCACATTCACCCCAACTTACCCTTCTCCATTACTCCACAAGGAACCCACTCTGCCCTCCTAATCTGCCAGCATAGCTTCAACTTTTCCTACACACAACTCCTCAAAATAAACATTTTCTCTGTCTCTACCACATCCTTTAAGTCTAAATACAAACCCTTTGGCTTCTACCTTTATTCCCCTTTTTCTAACAATATACTATCATCTGGTGATATCCACCCCAACCCAGGCCCATCTATCCCAACCACAACTAATACCTGCCTGACTAAACATCTTTCTATCTTTGCTATTAACATACAAAGTCTACCTAATAAAGTCACAGAACTATACTCCTGGATCACCCACCACTCATCACATATCCTAGCCCTATCTGAAACATGGTTAAAACCACATATTTCTAACACTGAAATACTACCTCCCTACTACAGCATTTATCGCCAAGATAGAACCACAAAAAAGGTGGAGGTCCCACAATTATGTATTCTGAACACCTCAACCTATCTCCCCTGCCAATATCTTTACCTAACTTTCAACCAGCTAAACTACTTTTTCTAAACTGTCACCTTAACTCCCAAAAGAAATTCATCATTGCATCTATCTATATCCCACCTGGAAATAACATTCCCACCCTCAAATCTATTTTAGCATGGATCTCTATTAATATCCCCTATGAGACCTTACTACTAGGTGACGTTAATATCGACTAGCAAAAGTTATCCACTACCTCTCCCTCCCTACAAATCAACTTCCATGGCTTCTGTCAACTTATTACATTTCCTACCCTCTTCAACAACAGCAATACCAATGGTTCCACCCTAGACTGGATTCTTACCTCTGACCCTACCCTATATCATGACCCAAGGACCCTCCCCAACTCCCTCAGTGACCACCTCCCTACTCAAGTCCAATGTTACTCCTCCCAAATACCTAAATCCGACCATTTTAGAGAGTGCCACAAGCTTTCTACTTTCAACCCTGAAACCTTTAAAAACAGGCTCACTTCCATACACTGGGGCTTCCTTAAGTACCTCCCTCTTAATGAAGCTGTTCTACATTTTAATCGCACTTTTCTTGATACACTTGATTCTTTAGCTCCTTTTAGAAATGTGAGAATCAAAGCCAACTACTCACCTTGGCTCACCAAAAACACCTTATCTTTCATGAGAAAAAGATACAAGAATTGTAAAAAATGGCTAAAAACTAAATTGGCAGCATTCCTGCAAAAATATAAAGAACTATGAAATCAAACAAAAAAGCAAGCAACAAAGACAAGAAAAATTACTTTTATACTCCCCAGTTCTCCCAAAAGTTTAGCCCGAAAGAATTCTGGCATACCATCAATAAATTCTTAAAGCCAGGTGAACCAACCACCCCCAACCCCCTACCCAAATAATTCTATCTTAGAAACTGTCACCTTACTTAATACCCAGTTCATTAAATCAATTCAAAAACTAACCCAACCATCCCAAAGCCATAACCCTCCTCACACCACTCACTTCACTTGCAACATCACCCCTTTCTCTCTCAACCCCATCTCCACAGCTTACATTGTCCCTTCTACTAAAACTAAAACTTTGTTCTCCCTCTACTGATAACCTCCCCCTTTCGTAAACTTGCAGCTCAATCCATAGCCTATCCTGTCTCTATCCTAATAAACAGATCTGTCCAAGAGTCTACTGTCCCCGACATCTGGAAATCTTTTTACACCATTCCATTTCACAAAGCAGCTAACTCCACTGAGCCTTCTAACCACAGACCCATTGCCATCCCATCTCCCTTATCCAAAATCCTTGAAAAATGCATACACAGTCAGCTTCCAACTCACCTTATTAATCAAAATCTTCTGACCCACATTCAACATGGCTTTAGGCCATACCACACCACTTCCACTGCCCTTCTATCCTTTACTCACACTGTTGCTGAAGCCAGGGACAAAAACCTCCTGGTATCTTGCCTCTTTCTCGACCTCTCTAAAGCTTTCAATACTGTCTCCCACTGCAAGCTACTTTCTAAGCTTGCTGATCTAAATCTCTCCCCATCTACTATTCACTGGTTCTATAGTTATCTCTCAAATAGGCTGCAGTCTGTCAGATGGCAATCTGCTTGCTCCCCTTTCCTACCTATCCAAACTGGTGTCCCTCAAGGCTCAATTCTTGGCCCCCTCCTATTCAACATCTTCACCAATCATCTTTACTCCTCCTGTAACACCTCCTCCCTTATAAAATATGCCAATGATTCCACTCTTATCTCTTGTGCTGATAACATCTCTAAACTTCTTTCTATCACCCAAAACTTTCTCATCTGTGGAAAAATGACTCACAGAGCATCAACTTATACTTAAACCCAAAAAAACTAACTTCCGACTAGTTCTTCCCAAAACTCTTTACCACCTTAACTCCACCTTTCCTATTTCTTCTCCAGATAACACCCTCATCAAAGCTGAACCTCAGACTAAGTTAATGGGCACAATAATTGATGACTGACTCAAATTTGACATCCATATTCAACATTGTAGCAAAAAAGCTAGCCAAAAACCAGGTCTTCTCTACAGGAATACAAAATGTCTTGCCCCCAACTCCAAACCCACCCTTGCCCATATCTACCTCCTTCCATGTCTCCTCTATGCCTCCCCTATCCTTACTCATCTCCAGTCAAACCTTCTCTCCAAACTTGAACAATCTTACAATAACATAGCCAGGTTCATCTGTAACCTACCTTATAAATCCCATCATTCTCTTGCCCTGAAACAACTTAAATGGCTGGAATTCCCCCAGTTCTTACTACTTTCCCAGCTGCAGCTGACATACCCCCTACTCAACAAACCTCTAGCCTGCCCATCTCTCTCTACCTTAGTATCCCCTTATACCCCAACTCGGCCTCTTCGTAGTTCTGAACAGCACCTTCTTGACATCTATAAACCCAGCCAAACTACTGGTAAACTCCTCTATAAACACTCAGTGTCCCTTGCATGGAATAGGCTACCACCTCACATTCATAGCATCACTAGTTCCAGCTGTTTTAAAACTGAAGTCAAGCACTAATTTCTTAACTCAAAAGCTTGCCTTTGCCAAAATCCTCCATAATCTGCATTTTCCTCTCTTTTTCCTTTCACTTCCTGTCTACATCTCAAAATTCAATGACTAATCTGCTCACTAGTCAATACCACAATATGTTACAATATGTTACAATATGTTACAATGGGGAAGATATGACAATATTGTCACTACTTACACGTACTATTTGTATTTGCTTCATTTTTTTATGTCAGTTATCTTGTTTCATCTGCTTTATATGCAGTTATTGTTTGTATTGTATTGCTGTGTTTTTTCTTGGATTTTTTGTATATTTCCTACTATGTTATCTTTTAGTGTTTGTAATGCTGGAGTTTTTCTCCTCGGGTCTCCAATGAAAACGGGCCATTGCTCAAATGGACTAACCCTGTTAACAAATGTCAAATAAATAAATAATAAATAAATTAGATTTGCAGAGGAGGAAGACAGCTTGTTACCCCAGAAAAAAGGGAAAGACTACAGGCATGTGCAAAAATAGTTGTGCATGATCTTTATTTCTATGCACTAAGTGCAAAATGGTCGGTATAATTGAAATGACTTCTCTAGCTAAGTCACTGCGCTAGGTCTCAACTCAGTCAAGTATCTTCTGATACAAGTTTCTGATTTTACCAAAATAAAATCAATACATTTTGGAGTCAACCATATAAAGTAAAGCTAAGCTCCAATATATTATGCAGAAGTTACTCACGATGCAAGATGAATAACATGACCTAGTTTTACTTTACACCCTATATACATTATCTTATCAAATTTCCTTAGAGCAGGGGAATGATAGTGTTTTAGCATGGACATAATTTGAAATTGAAACTATATGTAGACAAAGTTTAAAAATAGGCATTGAGACTCACCAAAATAAACATTTTTTCCAAGGATGATTATTTCTTTCAAAAAAAAGACATAATGCGATATACCTATTTAAAACTATTTATTGCTATAATTAAATACATTAATGGATTTTATTTGAAGAAAACTACATTACAAACTCTGAGGAAATTAAGAACTGAAAAGAATATTTTTTTACAGATTAGCTAGAACTGACGTTTTGCGTTAATGCCAAACTGGACAGACACCGTGCTTCCATCGTTAAGAGGAAGCAAAGAAAGTTAAAGAGAGATGTATTAGCGTATCACAACAATGTGGCATATCCTTTGAAAAAGAAAAAAGGATATAATGAAAGGTCAGTGCCTGTTTTTGAAGTAGAAAATTCATCAGGTAACAATAGTGACAATTTACTCAATAACGAGAATGATACACAAGTTCGTTCAAGGACTTCCAATGATAGTAACAATAATCAGAATGGAACTATGTCCACAGATACTGTAAAATCCAACACATCCTTTGTACAAGGTGTTTCCTCTGGAAATAAATCAGGTCCTTTTTTAATGGACAAAGTAGGGAACATCAAAACGCCGAGATGGTCTGGAAAGGTTCAGACAAGGAACAAAGGAAGGGGCAAGAACCGGAAAAAGAACTAAACTATAGCATTACAGTTCTTAATTTAACTGACGAACTTTTGCCTTTTGAGGTTACTTCTGTGCTTCAAAAGGGTCTCTCCTTCACTCCTACTAATAATGTTGACATTTCCAGACTTATTGTTGATTTAAAATTATATCTTCGAAAATTAAATCTAAAGTATATTTTCGAGGGTATAACTAAAATTGAGTATGGTGAGGATAGTTGCAAGAGAAAAAGTACATTCAATCCTCTTTTGAATTCCACTCTGATGGTATTCGGTAAGTTGTGTGAGCATGACTTTAGGAAATTAAAAAAGTACAAATATTACAATGGGCCTAACTTAACTGAAGGTGAACTCCAAGCTTTGAATTATATGGCCCACAAAAAAGAATGGCGTATAATGAAAGCTGATAAAGGGGGCACATTAGTCATAATGAAGTCCATTGACTACAGTGTAGCTATGAATTCTTTGTTGAATGATGACAACTGTTATAAGATAGTTACTAAAGAATACATTAACAAGAGTTTTCATACAGTAGATATTTCTCTTTTTGATTTATTTACTCAGGGTAATATCGACAACACAGTTTCTGATTTTTTGAATATTGAACATCCAAAACTTGCTACAATTTTCGGTATTCCCAAGCTGCACAAGCAAAGTGAGGATATACCTTTCAGACCCGTAGTTTCAGCTAGTTTTTCCAAGACGGAGTCTATTTCAATATGGTTGGATAAATGTTTGAACCCTATAGTTCAAAAGACCAAGTCGTATTTAAGAGACTCTTGGCATTTGCTGGAACTTTTGGGTCAATATTGTGTAAAAGATACAGTATTCAGTTTTGCTTCTTTAGATGTAACATCATTATACACTTGTATTGACCAGACATTAGGGGTGGAATTCTTAAGGGAATATTTAAGTACGCAAACTGACATGGAAAACAATTTGGTCAGTACTATATGTACTTTAATGGACATAGTTTTAGAAAATAACTTTTTCACTTTTGAAGACACTTACTTTCAACAAATTTCAGGTGTTGCAATGGGGTCCAGAGTTGCGCCCAGTTTTGCCAACATTGTGATGGCTATGTGGGAAATCAAGTTTTTATATTCACATCCACTAACTAAGAACATTTTATTCTATAAGAGATACATAGATGATTTGTTTTTCTTATGGAGTGGAGATTTTGATTCTTTTCAGAATTTTGTGGATTATTTAAACAAATCTAGAAACTTCCTGAGGTTCACTATTGGCCATTTTGGGGAGGACATCAATTTTTTGGACCTACATTTAAGTTTAAGTGGTGACAAGACTTGCTTTGAAAGTGACATTTTTAGGAAGTCCACTTTTGTTAATCAATATCTACACCACGACAGTTTACACCCTGATTTTATGAAACGTGGTGTAGTTAAAGGACAACTTATTAGACTAAGTAGATTGACAAGCAGGGATGACATGTTCTTTAATGAGGTGGAAAAATTGAACAATTTTTTCAAAGAAAGAGGTTACGACAGTTTTTGTTAGACAACATCCTGAGGGAGGTGGTTGTTCTAAGGAATGACAAGGCAAAGCCTATTTTACATCAAGGTATAACAGCTCACAGTATAATCGAAAATAGTGAGGTTAAAACTAGTAGTATGTACAAGTTGGCTTTTCCTATTCCCATCTCTAATGAGATGGGTTTTATTAAGAAAATCATGTCTAACAACTGGAAAGTTGTACTAGGTAACAACGATTTGAGTTACATTATTGGCAAGACTCCATTATTCACTTACAAAAAGACTATTAACATCAAAAGTATGTTAGAAGATTGTAAGCAGACTAATTTTGAAGAGTCTAATTATGGTACATTTCCATGCAACTGTTGTAAGCAATGCAGGTATATATCTGGATGTAACACTATTTTTTTGAAACATTTGAAAAAAGTAGTTCGTTGTAGAGGACATTATACCTGTAAAACCCAAAACGTGGTCTACATTAGTCTGTGTGACACATGTGAACACTTTTATATAGGTAAAACTATTAGGTCCTTGAACAAACGGATTTATGAACACATCTTAGCTATTAAAAAGAAAGACATGTCCAATGCACTTGCAAGACATGCTGTGTCTTGTGTAAATTTCAAAAAGTTCAGTTTTTCAGTACTTGAAAAAGTTAATGATGCACAGTTTTCTGGAAATTTTAAGGTTAAACTAGAGTGTAAAGAAGCTTTGTGGCAGATTCTGCTAAATGCAGATGAGCCTCCTGGGCTAAATGATGTTATTAACATCAAATGCTTTTTACAAGCACAAAGATTATAAATTCATAAATTTGTGTTTTGGACAGCGTAAATGTGGAAATCATTTTTCTTCTTAACACAGTATTTTTACAAAGTATGTATATACAATATTTTTATTGTTTAGTAAACAAAGTACTTTAAAGTATTTTTATTATGAAGAAATTTTATATAAAAAATGGTTGTGTATCAGACAGTGGTCGGTTAGGTCACATGGTTTGTTCAAAATGATACTTATATGGCAATTAAGTTTGTAAAGGTTATTCTGAAGAAGTTCATGGTGAATTAAAAGTGAACGAAACGCGTTAAAACTATTTTGACTTCTGACTCTTTGTGACACTCCAGTCATTTACTGGCATTTCTTTTAATTGGTTTTTGTGTGTGTGGTTTAATATAGGTTCATGGCAGGTATAAAAATATTTACAAAAGAAGCAGTCTTTCACAATCAAGCAGTGTAAAGTTACATGCTTGATTTGAGGTATTTATATTGAGAAAAGTTGTAGTTACAGAAATCCAGTTTAAAGTACCTTAAACCAATTAGCTATTAATGTTTTTTCTTTTTGAAAAAGAAAAAATACTACTTTAAAACATTTAATTTTGTGGTATATAAATGGTTATACAGATATGAATTGAAAAATTCCAAATGTAACAAGAACTATATAGAATATATGAACTACAACCAAAATAACAGCCTTTAAAGAAATAGTGTTGAAAACACATTCAACATAAGGAAATATTGTTGTGCAGTTATCATTCTAAAACATACTGACTCTAAACCAATAGTCTACAGACATATGGAAATACAGTTAGAAATGGTCTAATAGCAAGGTTGAAGACTACAGTATTTTTTTATGCAGAGTGATTGCTAGTAGTGTTCTTTTAATTTCTTGTCTTTCTTACCTGATAAATGTTTAGGTATTTTATGAGAGTAGATCAATGCAGTAAGCAGCGGTAGCATTGTTGCCTCATAGAAGGAAGTTATCCTGTTTGATTCTCAGCTGGAGTGCTTTCTGTGTGGAGTCTGCATGTCCTCGCCTGCGGTCGAGTGGCCTCCGAAAGACATGTGTGAATGGGCGTGCCTTCGCTGAAGGTTGGGCATTGGACTGGCAACTCGGCACCATAAAAATCTACTGCAAATCATTAGCGGACTGGAGTTCCGCTGTGGTGACCCCTAACCAGGAAAAGACAAAAAGAAAAACAAACATGAGAGTGGATCAATATTCTGTGAATATAATGTGTTTCAGAGAGATTCACTTAATAGTAATAGAGTATTTCATCACAACAGTTAACATCATTAACAAGCATTTTGTTTTATTTGTTATAAAGTTGAAATACCCTGATATGCCTTGTTTACATGTTAAATTGTTTTTATAAATTTAAACTGGTTTCATAACTCTTAAACCAGGGCCGTGACCAACATATGTATAATATCTCTACATAAGTAATCATGGTCATTATGAGTGGCTTTAGTGTTATAATAACAAGTACCTTTTATGGAGGAAGTTGAATAGTTACTAAATCTATTTCTTAAACTACTTATACGATAGCTTAAATATGAGGCTTAGTAATCAGACATTTCACTTTTTTTAATTTGGGGTAATATAGTTCCTGCTTTTAATATTAATAATTGATGCAAAAAGCTTTGGAAAAATGTTTGCTTTATATACCTTCTGTCATATTTTATTTCACTTGGTTTATACTTTTATTTAATTATTCCATTTATGAATAGCTATTAAAAGGGAGATAAAGCATTACCAACTGTTGTGCTTTAAATCTATGATCAATTACTGGAAGAAATTGAAACTACTGCCAACCCTATACATTTCAAGATAACATCCTGTAAATACTTCATTCTCCCATTAGTGATAGCTCATCTTATCTCATAACCTAAGTTTGATCTTATTAAACCCTAAATGCCTAAAAACATTGAACAGCTACACTACCACCATCTTACTGAGTATTATCAATATTTTGCAGTGAAGTTAAAGTTTACATAACCTATATACAAACTTACATATTTCTGAACATAAAAGTCACTGAAACTTGTTTCTGTACAAATCGATGACTGGTGGCACATTTAAGAATCTAACACAACTACCAGAAATAAAGCAAACAACATCACCTTCACAAAAAGCACCAATAATTCCACTAGATTTATTTTTAGAGCTTTCATGCCATATAGAAGTGGACTTTATCAGAAAATGAATAAAATTCACTAAATAGGAATTTATATCATTCAGACAAGAAGTGACACAATGTGAAAGAAAGAAGTAACATAACATAAAAAAAATAAAATTATGTTTTTAAAAACTTGCATAAAATTAATAGTAAAAAAAAGGATCTGGAACTATACTTTTCCCTGCATTTTCAATGCACAACTCTGCACCATCTGCAGCTGTATCTTCAGAAGAGTCACATGATAAGTTAGAATGACATTTTAATGAAAATGTATTTATTTTACATTTGTTGACCAGGCTAGTCTAACTGGATATATGTCCATTTTCAGTAGAGGCCCGGGGAGATAAGCTCCGAAAGAAAACAATAAAAGTAACAAAACCATGTATAAAAATTAAGGTAAACAATGCACAAAGATGGGTACATTAATGCGAAATAATCAAAGAGGTCAAAAGACCATAACATAGTGGAGTATAATCAGGTATAAGTAGTATAATGCACATACAGTTTCAATACATAATATATAAGTGAGAAGGCATCTAATTATGAACGATTCAGTAGTACAAAAGTATTCACATTGAAGAGACTAAGAAGATGTAAGTAATAGTATGTAGAAGGAGAAGGTTTGCTGTTATTAAGATATGATGTTGTTTACTGAGAAGAGGAGCGTAGTAAGAAGAGCTAGTTGATCAATCAAGTTCAGTACAGGGGCACAGCCAGTGTGTTTTGAGGAAAAGTTTCAAATTTGTTTTGAAAACTGATATAGAGGGAAGTGAGGACATTTCACTGGGAAGAAGGTTCCAGGATTTTCCAACAGTATTAGAAAAAAGAGAGTCCCCAGTCCTGTTATTTGATTTACAGATTTTGACAAGAAGTTTATGTGAAGATCGTAGGCTCTTGAGATTATTGTAGGGGATGATGAGGGTAGATAGTATTGGGGTATTTGTAGGTTGGTATAGAGTTTTATGGACAATGGTCAGTTGGTGGAATTTAAGCTGATTTTGGAATTCAAGCCAGCCTAGCTGTTTTAAATTGTAACAGTGGTGGGTTCTGAAAGGGTTGCCTGTAGCGAATCTGGCTATGTTATTATAGGAATTTTTCATTTTATTAAGGTTGTTTTTAGACAGATTTGTGGATATGGGTGAGGCATAGAGGAGAGTTGAGATAAATGGGTGTGAGCAATAGTTATTCTTGCTGCAGGAGAGAGGAAGGGTTTGATCCTGTAGAGAGTGCCTAATTTTCTATTAACAGTTTTTATAGTATTATTGATATGGGTGTCGAAGTTAAGGTTGTTATCTATGGTGATGCCTAGTAGTTTGGTAGTTGGATCAGGGGATATGAGAGTACCATTGTTGGATGTGACTGTAAAATCTATAGGGGGGACTTACAAGTAGGGGTAAAAAGGAGGAGCTTCATTTTTTGGGGTTCAGAAGGAGACAGCGTTGTGTAAACCATTGTTCAACTGTGTTAAACACCTTTTGGGTAAGGGATTGACGTTCAGATATTGATGTGGCTGAGCATATTAGTGTGGGGTCTTCTGCATATTGAATGCAAGTGGCTTGGGGAATTTCTAGGTGAAGGTCATTGATAAATATAGAAAACAGGAGAAGTCCCATTATAGACCCTTGGAGGACACCAAGGTTAACAGGCAGGTAGGTAGACAGAGTATTCTGCCAAAGTACAGCCTGTTGTCTGTTATCTAAGTAGGACTGGAAGCATGTTATGGCTAGTGAATCTAGTGACAGGGATTTGAGGATATTTATAAGTATCTGGTGATTTACCATATCGAATGCCTTAGACAGATCCATAAACAGTGCAGAAGAAAGCATACTGAGGTTACGTTTTTTGTTGATACAGTCAGTAAAGGAAAGGAGGGCAGTAGTAGTGCTGTGGGAAGGTCTGAAACCATGTTGACAGCTGGACAGTAAATTGTTTTGAATTAGGTGGTCTAGCAATTGCTTGTGGATACATTTCTCCATGATCTTTGCCAAGGGAGATAGTAGGGCTATGGGATGGTAATTGGAGAGTTCAGTAGAGTTCCCACCCTTGTGAAGGGGGATAATATGGGATACTTTCCAGATTTTAGGGATGTGTCCTTCACTGATTGCTCTATTGATGAGTATGGAAATGGGATAGGCAATGGACTTGGCTGCTATTTGTAGATATTCAGAAGGTAGTTGGTCAGCTGAGGGAGAGCATGGTTTCAATTTTAGGAAAAAGGTGAGAATATATGTAGTTGGGATAGGTTGGAAGTGAAATGGGGGTGTGTGATAGTATTAGGTTTGGTTAGAGTTAAGTTTTGGGTTGATAACTGACTGGCAAGAGTTTGAATGGCCTCAGTGAAAAAGGTATTAAAGGCATTAGCAGTTTGCTTGGGATTCTCCTGGTTTGTGCCTTGTGGGTTTGGTGTGATGGATTTACCTGGGTGTAGTAATTGGTTAATACTTGCCCAGAACTTTTGTGGCTTGTTATGGTGATTATGCTGGAATTGTAGGTAGTAGTTTCTTTTGTCAGACATTATAGCTTTTTTAGTGTTATTTCTTAGTTGTTTGAAGTTTTGTTGGTCTACAGGGTTTTTTCTTAATCGATATTTATTCCAGTATTTATTTCTGAGATGGATTTTTTGCTTGGTTTATTTTGAAAGCCATGGAGCAAATTTTAATTCTCATTCTGATAGAGCGGGTTGGTGCATGGTGGTCTAGTATAGTTAGGAATTTAGAATTAAAGTAATTAACAGCTTCTTCGAGTGGGAGTTTTTTTAAGGGAGACCAGTTACATGCTCTTAGTTCTCTTTGAAAGAGATCAGGGTTGAAGCTTTTCTTGGTTCTAATAGATCTAAAAATGGTTGGAATGGGTAGATTGGTTTTAAGTCTGATCATATAGGTAAGTGAGTGATCACTTATATCATCAGGGAGGGTTCCTGCTTCATAAGTTTGGGCATGGTTATTTGTGAGAATCCAATCTAAGGTACATTCCTTCTTATTAGGCTTGTTTATCCTGGTAGGGGAGGTAATGGTGTGATAAAATCCAAATAGGTTAATATGGGTGGTAGGGTGGCTACCGCTGCAGCTCTTCCAGTCAGTGTTAAAATCACCTAGGATTATGGTTTCTTGGGGTAAGTTTTGGGATAACCAATAAAGGATGTATTGTATGGTGGCTGTTTTTACCAGGAGGAAGATAGATGCAGATAATATAAATTGATTTGAATGTGTTGAGTTGAAGCTTGGTAATAAGAATCTCAGTGTTAGAGTCATGGGGTAGTTTAATGTCAATGGTAGTAATTTGTAATCCAGATTTAAATAGGATAGCTATCCCACCACCCTTTTTGGTAGCTCAGTCATGTCATAAAATATTATAGCCAGGTGGAATGACTTCATTATCTTTAGTTACAGATTTTAACCAAATTTCTGTTAAACAAAGAATGTCAAAGGAGTAGACTTCCAGGAGAGCATGCAGTTGTGCAACTTTATTATTTATGATACATATACTGAGGTGTGCTAAATAGAGTGAGTTTGGTGGTTTGGTAAGTGAATGTGTAGTAGAAGGGGTAGGGTTGAGGGGGTGAGTGGTAGTGTCAGTTGTTGAGCCTGGGTTTGTGTGAAGTAGTATTTGTAGTCTAGGATTTGGGAATCTAGTATATGGATGTAGGAATTTTCTGGGATTGGGAGAATTATATCTAATGTGGGCTAACCTATGGTATTTTGCTAATAGATAGCTGGGTATGGATGTTATGTTAAAATGGTTAGTGCAGAGAGGTAGAGAAGTAGAGATAGTTTATTGGGATAGTGGAGGTGTGACTATAATGGGTGTTCATAAGAGGTTAGCAAGTAGGCTAATATTAAAGTTGGTAAAAATGTGAGTATGAGTAATGTCTGTAACAGGGTTGGGGTAGGTAGATTATACATTTTGAAGGGTAAGCTGTTAGGTTTCAGTTATAGTTAGGATGTGAAATAGGTATGGAGAGAGAGAGGTGGTGGGTGTGGTGGGTGATATAGGGAGTGGTAATTGAAAGGAGGGGATTGGAGTGGTTGGCTAATGATGAAGATGTATGTAATAGGTGAGAGTGGGAAGGGGTGTGGTTAGATAGTATAAGATTAGGACCACTGGGGTGGGTGGAAATAGGGGGTAGGGTAGGGGAGCGGAGTGAGCCCGTAGGGTGAATGGAGCGGGTTGAAATAAGTGACTGAAGGACTGTCAGAAAACCTATCTGTGAGCAGCTGACTACTGCGGTACTGTTCAGTTGGTACGGGTAAGTCTGGAGGGTAGGAAACAGCGATAGTGATAGTAAGGGACAGTAGAGTGCAAGTATGGGGAAAAAGTATCAGATAGGGTGGGAAAGGCAGGGCAGGAAAGAGCTCCTAAGACTGTGCAGGAGAAAGTTCCTTAGACTTTCCTTGTTAGTTTAGGGTCTGATCCTTACTTCAGATAATGTTAGGGCGAACAGTACTAGGAACCAGCCTAGAGTAGGGTGCCATCTAGTGGACAAAAAAAGTATTGCAGCTGAAACTAGAGAGCAGAGATGGTTGGTAGAAGGTTTGCGAGGCTCTATAAATAGTTGCTGGAGACAATACAAGGATAGGAAAAAGTATATATATTAAGGAGTAGAGGGAGGGTATGGCTGCTGGGTATCCTGGCTAGGTAGCATGGTTGAAAGCATACACAGGTTATTAGGCAAGTGTTCAGCTTTACCGCTAGGTATAGATAGCACGTACTTTCTTGCTTCCTTTGGTAACAGGGTTCCTAAGTAGGACGGCAAGTGTCTTTCTATATGGATTCAGTTGTTTAGGATAGTTTGTAGGGGTCCTTTCACCAGGTAGGTAGAATCCCAAACTCCTAGTACAGGGTAGTAGAAATTAAACCTAAGAATGGTGGGGAAAAGAGAAATGATGATGGGATAAGTAAACAGCCATTTACACAGAAGTAGGGTAGTGAACACAGTAATTAAGTTAAAAAACACACATCAACAGTATCTAGTTCAAAAACACTCAAACATTCATTACACAGCATTCAGGTAAATGGCAAGGCAATACTGCGGTATCTGAGTAGAGAGGCATTGGTACACCTTAACCTAACTAAAAAATGGCATACAAGTCAAGTAGCTTAACTATCTAGCTATGAATGCCCTTTGCAAAGTACAGCTATGTTCTGCTATTAAATGATGTACACAGTAAGCCTTGGGACGCAGAGGTAATTAGTATCATAAGATCCAAGTGGAAGCAATCCCTTCAGGTAATACATTTATACTAGTTCCTTGCTAGTGACATCAATAAATACAGGAATATGCAAAGCATTTCAGGTCAAGTAAAGCATTTCAACATTGCATAGAAGGATAGTACGCCTATAATATCATATGGAGTCTAAGGCTCATACAAAGTAGCTAGCAACGGCAACATGTATCACCGCCCATGCATGTCTGAGGTACCGCAAGCATTTCATCACTTCTAAAGATGCGCTACTGGAGTTGAGACTAGCAAACAGAGGGTCTAAGGCTATTTCTACCATACACATGTCTAGGCTAACATCACCACTAGGACACAGCTCTGACGCCTTAATTAAGCTATCGTATTACCACGGGCAATGTAAAAGTAGCAGCGCTACCCTAAATCCTGAATGATACCCCTATTGTTAGCTAATAAATGTTTGGCTCAATGTAGTCAGGGGAGGTTATATTATACATTATTCCAGTCATTATGGGAGATCTCTATTGCACCAGGAGTAATGAAATACTCAGCAAACTAGAGTTCCATGCACCTTTACATAGCACTCAGATCCCAGAGGAGGTATTTGGTACCATCTCCTTGTAGTTGGGAGAAGAACCTTGGCATGCAAATGACCTGAGGCTTATAGGGCACTACAGTCCAGACCAACAGCTAGTGCCTTTAGAGTCTCCCAGGTTTAAAAACATTTAACTAGCTTAGTGGAAGAGTGCAAGCAATAGTCGCACTACCTGTAGTTGGTTAGAGTATGATAGAACACTCTGAAATGCCCTGAGGTCATCTAAAGACCACTTTAAAGGTTTAAAAACAATTAAATGGCTTAGTGGAAGAGTGTGAGCAGTACTCTCACTATCAGTAGTAGGTTAAAGTAGGACAGAATGCTCGCAAATACCCTGAGGTCAACTAAAGACTATTACCGCAACTAAGAGGTCTACAGGAAAACATGTAGCAGGCTGGTTCCAAGCGAAATACACTCAGCAATGTGAGAGCCCCAAGACTATTTGATAGATAACCCTCTAAGAGATTGAATATATTATGGATTAACACAGCTATTTCTCATGGAAGTGGGATAGCTTGCAACAACTCCACGTGGTACGCACAGAATACAGCTGACCATTTCCACAGTGCATGCAACAGTACATGCCTTAAAACAAGCTAGACATTGCTGAATATATAACCAATAATTCCATCCAACAGCTAAGCATTTAAATTAGCCTGTCTTTAAAGAATGAAACAATAATATCGACAGAAGAAAATAACTTACAGGGTCAAGGACACTGGGGCTAGGTACGCAGAGCAGCCAGGGGGTAGATTCCAAATTCTAAAGATGACACCTCCCAGGGCAGGAAGGTTTTATGGGATTGGAAAGGATATGAGGTGAGAAGGGGAGGGGAATAGAGGAGCGGACAGGTAGTCCAAGAGGGGCTAAACCCAAGAAGGATAAAAATTTGGACGTCCTAGGAGAAAAGGTAGGAAGTGGAAAGGAAGAGAAACGAGCAAGATACAGGTAGGGTGTAGGTGTAAGGGGAAAAATAGGAGGCGGAGTATGCTCAAGAGGCAGATAGGCAGTGGGAAATAGTCGCAGAGCTAGGTCAAGAGACTAAAGGACTGTCAGAAAACCTATCTGGAGCAGCTGACTACTGAAGTACTGCTCATTTGGTACGGGTAAGTATGGAGGGTAGGAAACAGTGGCAGTGATAGTAAAGGACAGTAGAGTGCAAGTATGGGGAAAAAGTATCAGATAGGGTGAGAAAGGCAGGGCAGGAAAGAGCTCCGACTGTGCAGGAGAAAGTTCCTTAGGCTTTCCTTGTTAGTTTAGGGTCTGATCCTTACTTCAGATAATGTTAGGGTGAACAGTACTAGGAACCAGCATAGTGTAGGGTGCCATCTAGTGGGAAAAAGAAGTATTGCAGCCAAAACTAGAGAGCAGAGATTGTTGGTAGAAGGTTTGTGAGGCTCTATAATTAGCTGCAGTACAAGGATAGGAAAACGTCTATATATTAAGGGGTAGAGGGAGGGTATGGCTGCTAGATATCCTGGCTAGGTAGCGTGCTTGAAAGCATACACAAGTTATTAGGCAAGTGTTCAACTTTACCGCTAGGTATAGATAGCACATACTTTCTTGCTTCCTTTGGTAACAGGGTTCCTAAGCAGGACGGCAAGTGTCTTTCCATATGGAATCAGTTGTTTAGGATAGTTTGCAGGGGTCCTTTCACCAGGTAGGTAGAATCCCAAAAACCTAGTACAAGGTACTAGAAATTAAACTTTCTTGCCTCCTTCGGTAACAGGGTTCCTAAGCAGGACGGCAAGTGTCTTTCTATATGGAATCAGTTGTTTAGGATAGTTTGCAGGGGTCCTTTCACCAGGTAGGTAGAATCCCAAAATCCTAGTACAGGGTAGTAGAAATTAAACTTTCTTGCCTCCTTTGGTAACAGGGTTCCTAAGCAGGATGGCATGTGTCTTTCTATATGGAATCAGTTGCTTAGGATAGTTTGCAGGGGTCCTTTCACCAGGTAGGTAGAATCCCAAAATCCTAGTACAGGGTAGTAGAAATTAAACTTTCTTGCCTGTAATGAATGTAAAGCCCTGTAATGATGTGTTCAGTTATACCTAATACTGTTTTGCAATCATTAATTTGTTTTGAAACTACTTCATATTATAACTAAGTCATAACTGAAAGAATACCTAGTGGCCCAGTTCATGTGTCTCTAAAATAAAATAAAAAATAAACTAAATAATGTACGGATATGAACCACATAGCATGAATAATAGCAATAATACAATATACAATTCAGAGGTGAATTTACTGTGAATGAAAGATGTCTACTTAAGCTGTATTACAATGTAGTTACTATACTAATGGTAGAGGCTTTACAGTGGGGTCTATGGTCGCCCATCAAATGACATATACATCAAATGGTAGATCACCAAACACAACTCAGTGAATGTTCATTCATTAAATGTTCTCTTTAGTGAACAGGTGAGGCAGGAAAAGTAACTAGTTGGCCAACACTTCCCCGTCTCACACACCTCAGTAGTTTCAAACCCACCCAGGTGGGGAGCTTCACCCCCACATCCCGCAATGTGGGTGGCTTTGCCCCCCACATCCCTCTAACTATATATACCAACTCTGAGATTGCACTACACTGGGGAAATCAGCAAATTTCCTGATGTTGACCCAGTACTTCCATGTCCTTTGCCTACTGTAGTGAGGTCTCAAAGTTGGTATATATAGTTACTGCAGGTGTGGGGGTGAAGCCCCCCACATGGGTGTGTGTGTGGGGTAATGCCCCTCACCTGGGTGGGTTTTAAATACTGCTGTGTGTAAGACGGGGAACTGTTGGTCATCTAATTACTTTCCCAGTCTCACATGTTCACTGAAGTGAAAGTTTGATGAATGAATGTTCACTGGATTGTGTTCGGTGATATGCCATTCAGCTTTTATTTCATTCAATGGGTAGTCATAGAACCTTTACCGTGTCCTATGGAGCAATTTTTGGGGGGAGTGATTTTTATCCCCACCTCCCTCTCACTCCATCTGTCAGTCAACAGCATTTTCTTTGGCTAATCACTGTATCAGGACAGGTCATCATTTAGACAGCCAGCAGTGTTGGTTTAAGGTTTTCTGTTTTATGGTCTATCTCCTACATGTGCTTCAATAAATGCTGAAGAGGGATGTACCAAGAGCTGAGATTGACTGCAGCGGTCTTCCCTCAACTTCTGCAAAGAATGTTCCCTCCAAGCAATTTCTTTTAATAACCTCCCAAATAGCCATATTATCCCACACTACAGGCTGTTACCATGGCATTGTTACAAGTCTCACTAGAGATACCCTTTTTGTTGTTCATTAAATAGCTGATAATCCCATTAAGGGAAATATAAATGCCTATTCTCTTTTTTAAATAAATTTTCTTATATATATTTTCCACAAATTTGACTAGATAACCCTTCTTTTATAACAAAGAGATGGTTATGACCCATAGTGTGTATAATTTGGCTATCCAAGAGTTGATGTAAAGCCCTAATTTGTTCTTAGATGGGGTAGGGTTTTTAAGAAGTATATGGAAAGTTCAACAAATAAAGAGGAGAGTATTAGGTTGAAAATGATGGGAACATTCAAATGTGAAAATTGCCATCAGTTCAGGTATATCATGGAATAGCAAAAATTATCATTAATCAACAACACTTGATAGCTAATGGGTATTACGATAGTGGAACTAGTAGTGTATGCAGCCCTGTGACAGAATTGCAGTTATTTTTATAAAGGAAAAAACGAGTAAACCTAAAAGAGAAATAGAGTATATGAGTGCATATATGAAATCAAGAAAGGTCATGACCTCTTTAAACATGTTCATAAGTACCCAACACATGTATTTTTATTTTATGTGCTTGACAAGGTGGGAAAAAATCCTTGGAGACATGGGGAGAATATTTAGAAACTCATAATATGCAATTGTTTGGCAGATTAAAACCAGGAAATATTTCTGGATTGAATGAACATGTCTCTATAAATTGTATTTTAAGGTTGAAATCATATGATAATGTGTAAAGCATGGGGACATCCTTTTAATTGAATTTTTTATCAGAATGTACTTGGGAATATTTATTGTATGTTATTTATATTTTACATTTGGGGTATTTTGAACTCATTTAATATTTATATACACAATTTTTTTATATAATTTTAACAGATTCATTTTTTGGAATCATATAAAATAATTTGTTGTGTTTGATTATGGATGGGATTTATTTACTTTTGGTGGTACCAACTTTGTTTTTTTACTTCTGGGGTTGTTATTGTGGCATGTTGTTGATTGGATGAGGTAAGTTCAAATGGATTTATAGACATTTATTTAAAAAAACAGTTTTGTTTTATATTAATAAAATAGCATGTTAAGTTCACCCTGTGATGTTTTTTTTTGTTTGTTTTTTTAGTTAGTTATTTATGTGCCTGCTGCAACAACTCAGAGAATGAGCAAAATTCTCTTTACGTTGCTTATTTCCTTTCTATTCCTTCTTTGAGAAAAAAATCAGCAGTCTTGGAGACAGCACAGCTGACAACATTGTATTGTGGAATCCCTTAATAAACAAAAAGATCTGTGAGGAAACAGGACTTGTGCAAAGCTAATGTGACAGATTTAAAAAATGAATATAATGGAATCTAAATGCTGAAACAGAAAAACACAAACACACACAGACATGCATGCAAACACACAAACACACACATACATGTGAGCACACACACACACACACACACACACACACACACCACATTAAACAGGCTGCTGTCAAGTCATCTATGTAAAGCTACTGTACCTAAATGTAATGACATACATGCGGGCTGTACTACAGAAAAGCCTACAATAGGTAGTAGGTCCTTAAAGTGAAAGGGCTCAGTATTTTGTGACAGAGTGTAAAGCCACCATGGGATGCAAATGAGCACTACTACACAGGAAAGGTAATGAGCATAATGCAGTTCAGGAATGATCTAAAGCATAGCTCCCTCACCTGCATGGTAGAAGTGGTGCAATAATCTAGACTTCATGACTGTCTCATCATGTGCTGTTATGCCAGCTGTAGAGCACTCAGAGTATAAATCTCACTGTGTTTTGGTACCTTTTCCTTTGCAAGGTGTACAGTGCTGCTGTGATGTGTATGGTACCACACTTGCAGGCTTCCTCCACTATACAACAATGACATATAGGATTCCAACTGCTGCACACCTTTTTGTGAGATACAGATTTTCTCCAACACCTGTTGTGATGTCATGCAGAGTGGTGCATGATATGATTGATATTATAGCTCCAGATGAAAGCTGTCCTTCCTTATGCATGCTTAGTGAGAGGTTACATAATGGAAAAGACTTACTGCATCACTCTATCACTGCTTAACTAAAGCTACTCAAATCTCCAGGGGTGCACTAGTGATGCACCTATTGCAATGTTCCTATGCTATATACCCCTCACCCCCGCCAAATGAATCAGTTCGCCACTGGAATGACTGCAGGACAGTGTTATTATTCCTTGTGCCATTTATGCTAGTTTGTTACTCATTGATTACCAGATAACAGGCACATTATGTATTCATTTACTGATGTATTTATTTATATATGTTATATATGTTAATTTTACTGACAAAATAGTAAGTTGAAATTCTTAGAAATATGGGGAAGGCCTAGAGGAGTTTTATAAATGAAAGGATAGAAGGCATTTGCCATTTATTTTCATTAATATTCTCATTTAAAGGGGCTATATGTATATGCTTTTTCTCTGCAGACATAGAAGCTAATCTCGCTATAACATTAGCTTCCTCCTTCTGACATCACTTCACCTACTAATACTCACTGTAACAAACTTTTTTTATTTTTCTTCAAAGATATTTATTAGAAAAAACTGTCACTACTTTCAATTCTAAAATTGGGAAGTTTCAAGTTTGACAAATGGCTAACAAAAGTGATTAACTGAGACCCCATTTTTGCTTCCCTAATCTATCCCAATTGATTAAGCTCCTCTGTTGTAGATTTTTCCATTTCAGATAAAACGATACCACGCTAATTTCCTTCTTCTCTGCAGTTCTACTAGTGGTTTCCATATAGGCAGAGATTTGTCATCATTTCACACAGAAGTAGGAGTAACTTTGACATCATTTCCCTACTGGCTTAAGATGTGTTGGTCGTCACATCTGCAGTTTAGAGAAATATTTCAGAGACTCGTTCTTCTACTTGGTTAGATGAGTGGAATCTTGACAGAAGAGAGACACCTCATCAAGGTAATCTATTTACAGCGTCTAAAGCTGCTCAATATAGAGGATTATGATTGGTCAAACCACTGAGGATTGAAGTCCCTAAATAAAATGCATCAAAAGTTTGGAACCCTCAGAAAATCCATGCGAACACAAATCCTGTTATTCTAGCAACTTTCTAAGTTCATTAGAGGAGCATTGGGACACATTACCAGAATTGTTTGTTGTGTTGCTGTCATTTGCTGTTCAGCACATGCAAATTTTACTGCCTAACATGGGACCGAAACTTAACACCTTTAGCAGGGGTGCTTAACATTTGTTAAGGTCAAATCACGCAGCACTCTGGCACTCATCTGGTTTGTTTTTTCTGAATATCGCAGCATAATCAGAGTGCTCCTTTAACTACACCACCATTATGCTATTAACAAGTACTGACGCTCTACCACATTATCTTCCCCTGTAACACTATCTCAAGGTGGTCCTAGTCAGTATAATGTTAAAATGTCACAAACATTGTTGCTGTTTTTTTTTTTTTTTACTGTTACACTATGATGTTCTCTTCACTCCATGGAGTTGCAGATTGGATAATTTGGTACAAGGATTGTCACATAACTTGTTAAGTTGAGAAGTCAGTTGCTAAGCAATATTGAATTTATTTTTACTTTTAAATAATGTGTAAATGTCAAAGGCACTGTCATTCTTTGTTTTTATGATAGACGAGACAAATCTAAAGAGTATTATCACGTTTTTGGGGCACGATCTGTGTCACTGCTTTTTCAAATGGCTATTTCTTGTAGTATTATCCCATACTTTTTGCTATTCATGAATATACACTTGTGAAGAATAGTCTTCTGTTCCTGAAAGTTCCTCAAAGCTATTAGCATTCTAAAGGAAATGAAAAGTATATGGCAATTGGTAGTTTAATGAAGTGGTTGACATTGTATTCAATCCCCAAATCAGTAATTAGCAAAGCTTCTTCAGGTGTGATAACCGAGGTAAATGTTTTTAGCTCCTACACCACTGTTATCAGTGCTTTGTGTTATAGCACCAGCAACATGATAGTTTGCCCATTATGGGTATCGGTTAATAAACAAAGTTCAATTAACATTTATTGTGTATAAATGAAAAAAGTGGCAGAAAGGGTCCCAAGGATCACCAAACACAAAAATGTTGAATACAAGCAAACTTTAATGCTGAATAAATCCAATAAATCCAATAAAATCGATGTATAAATCCAGTAAAATCGATATTAAACAAAAGATTAATTGTGTATTATAAATATGCACTGCTGTGAATAGCCAAACCCTGCTACATGTAATGCGTTTTACACTCTGTGGTTAAATTAAAAGTTGTAAGCACTGACTACCAAGGGTTCTGCCCACCTCAAGCTAAGCCCATAGTCTTCTAGTGCAGTTTTACCAACAGTAGGTGAAATGCAAACACAATTACTTTGCTCGCACATGCACAGACACAAACACTCATACCTTATTCCCTACTTCACATTCTTATGGTAGTGCTGCCACCAGTTTGTCAAAACATAAAAAAGAACACATTTTACTGTTTACCCTTATAATAGACCATCATTTAACTATTTGCAGCAAAGAGCTCCAAGTAATCACCATTAAAAAGCAGACAACTCACTGTTGAAAAGAGACTAGTAAAATGCAATAAACTCTTTCCCCAGGATTCAATAAACTCCATGTAGGCTTCACATAGAGCCTACACAGAGTTTACGTGTTTGCACGATGGTGCGAGGCATGTGGCAGTGGCAATGCATATTAATGAGGCACAGCACACCTACACTTAAGTTTCATGGCTCACAACAGTGTTGCTGCCTGCCAAACCTCATAAGCAAACACAGATAACAATTCCATTTAAAGGAGAGCATCTATGGAGCACAGATTTGCTTGGAATGCCACAATGATCACCAGGGCTTTACATATAGTGAAACCTTGTCAGAGAATGTGGATAGCAATTCTGCATTAGGAACATCACCTATGGAGCACAAATTTGTGCGCAATGCCACACTGATCACCAGGGGGTTTAAAAATAGTCATCACTGTGTTAGTGCAACACATCTGCACAGAGGCCAATTTAATGAGAGGACAAATAACCAGTTGTAGGGACATATTTGGCATAGAAGTCTTATAGAAATGTGTTAGAATGTAGCACTCACAACCTCTTAGAGTGACAATTGTGGACAAAGTCATAATAATGGGGGGATAAAGGGACAGAAATAGGGACAGATTTTTAATATTGCACTGACAAGCTTAGGAAGTTGATAGAATATATAGGTTGTACATTAGCATGAACTTTCTGAATAGCATGAAGTTTGAAACTCAAATGTCAGTCATCAGTTTCTCACTGCACTCTGTAATAACATGCCAATGATTTGCCAGGAAAAAAAATGTTATGAGGAAGAGATCACAAATATGAGACAAAATTGGATGTTCTGGACAAGTCAGGACAGTTGAGAGATATGCACTCAATGTATGCAATATTGAGTCACATCAGTCCAGAGATCATCCCAGTGATATGACAGAAAGCCACATATTTATTAAGAAAAACATCTGGACATAATGGGAATATCTGGACAGTTGTGAGGTATGAATGTGAAGTATATGGTCCAAACACAGTATAGGACAGTGTACCTACAGGGCAGAGTATTGTGATATCCAATTCCTGGCATTCTGTACTGAAGCTGTGTTAATGATCTGTAACAGGACATGGGACTGCCATGTAAAATTATCACCCATGGGGAAGAGTGTGTGTACTGAATAGAGACACACAGATGAATTGTAGGAATAAACACAGGGAAAGAGTACAGGTGACACTCCTGCATGTACAGCAGAGGAGGGCATGTAATGGAAGATGGTTGTAGCAGCAACACCAAGTACATATCTGTATGGTAAAGTACAAAAAATGTGTTGTCTGTGACTGTCACACAAGGTGACATAATAATGGAGAGAGGACATCTATCAGAGATCTGACATACAATTGTGGTAGGGTGCATATTGGGAAGCTCTGCAAAATGATATACCTGAATATGAGTGTACTCTCAGTAGAGTTCTCCAGCAAGGTGGCCACAGGTAAATGATAATGGCAAACAATAAAAGAACCAACCACAATCATGGATAATATCAGAATAATACCACCACTAATCCCATGCCTCTGACATAACATATGTGATGTGGCGTGATAACAAATGAGCCTGCACAGCACACATACACTTGACAACTATTATGATACATCCACACTCTGAGGGTAACCACACACACTGTGCTGGTACTGTAATTCATGCAGGAGGTGTTAGGAGGGACACTGCAATACCTGTATGTAACAGTATGGTCAATACAGGCTACCTACCCTGTGTGCATGGCATATATCTATGGCACAATCCACACAGTCATGAATTACATACATGCCATTAGTGTTGTCAAACACCTATGTATGCAGTGTATGCATAAGCTGAATAGGTAGCACATATCCATCTGGTGTAACAACTCTCTAAGGCCAAGAACACTGCATCAATGGTCCTAGACAATATCCTAGGATGCCATCTAAATAGCATGAAACATGACCAATCAGGCTGTTTGGAATTGTTATTTAACTGTAGACTCCAAACAGGCTTTGTGCCTCATGAATGGAGAACAGCAACAGTCATCCCTCTGCACAAAGGTAACCCATCTACAGACCCTGTAAACTGCAGACCTATAAGTCTCACTTGTCTTATATGTAAAATCATGGAAGGAATTATCATGGAAATGATCAACAGTGATATAAATAAACCTCCAGACACTGGATCTAACCCAGTTTGTTTTCATCAAGGGCAGGACATGCCTACTCACCATGGTGGACTTCTTTGAGAAGGTCACCAAAGCAATAGATGAGGGCAAGATGGTTCACACTGCCTACCTTTACCTGGCCAAGGCATTTGACACAATGCCCCACTCAGGCACAGTTGACAAACTCAGGAGGTTAGGTACACACCCATATATAACCTAGTGGATAGCCAAATGCCTCACAGACAGAGCCCATGAAGTTAGAATTGGGGTGGCCACCTCTACAAAGAGGTCAGTCACAAGTGGAGTCCCTCAGGGTCCTATCCTTGGACCACTCCTTTTTGGCACTCATTTCTCAAATGTCAAGGCTAGTGTCAGTGGTCTCTGGTTGAATACATTTGCAAATGACTGCAAATTAGGAGCTGTCATTGAATACCCCACTGACACAAATGTTCTCCAGGAAGGGCTGACACAGACAAACAACTGCTGTCAGAATCATGGACTAAAGCTAAATAACAAAAAATGCATAATAGTATCTGTCAGGAAATCATCCATCCCTGGTTATGTTCATATTGACAACACACCCCTTAGAGTTAACCCAGTGGTTATGGACACACATAGGCAATAATCTAACCTTTGACCATCACTTGTATACAACAGTGAGGAAATCATTCTATGTTGTGCAACTTATAAACAAAGGTATGGCATCCAGGTCCAAGGAAGTCATTGTTCCACTGTATTCCGTATTCAGAGTGATCATTGAGTACAATGCCCCCTTTGGTATGTACTTAACCAGACATATCCAACAATTGGAATGTTCACAGAAGTTCCTCACTAAAAGAATACAGGGCATAAGTAAAATGACCTGTGTGTCTGCCTCAAGGCCCTATCCCTATATTCTGACTCCTACTAGCTTTTGAGGGGGAGATCTATGTCTCGCATACAAGGCATTGTCAGACCCCACTCTGATGGGTGTCTATATCATATCATTGAAATCTTACAATAGCGAATGGCCACATAATCAAATTCTTTCCTCGAGAAAGAATTTGCATGGCCATCCATAAACAAAATAAACAAACACACCGAAATGTGGGGGGCTGTGCCCCTACACCCCCCCCAACTAAATATACCAACTCTGAGATCGCTCTACATTGTGGAAAGGGCAAATCCCCGATAACAGCCACTCAAACTCTTTCCTGAGAAAAGAATTTGATTATGTGGCCATTCGCTATTGTAAGCTTTCGACGCTTAGTTGTCAATGTTTAAGCATTTGACAACCTAAGCTGTCGACAATACAATATAAACCCTCTGATGGACCTGCATATCCACAAAACAAACAGCAAAAGAATTACCCATTCTAAAGACTTAAACCTTGAATGTGATATAAATAGGACCTGCTGGACAGACAGGTATTTATCCCTGAGACTACCCCATCTCTGGAACAGGAGTTCATCCCTAACCAAATTCAAGTGTAATTTGGAAAACTGGATGGGGAAAAGGAAATTCATCCCTGGTTTGGCACCAATATCTCTAATGGACACAGACAACCTGCAAAAAGCTTCATATCCCAGGACCCTGCTTGTAAATGTTTAATCTCCCAAGCCCCTGCTTGGACTTATCAAGGGTGTCAGAACTTGTCAGAAATCTGGGATGCATGGCCAGGCTTAAAAAGTGCCCTGTGGTCATTAGCCTAGTAAACACCTATGAACTTATTGTTGTCCCGCACCATCAGGCAGTCATGTATAGGTATGGCCAATAAGCTGTGTGATAGCGCACTGTGACAAAGGTGGTACACTTCAGTTACACATCATTGGAAGATGTGTAGGGAGGTACATGAAGAAGGGTGCATTGTACACAGTTATTGGTGTGATGAAGTCTGGGAACCATAAAGTTATTATGTCCTCTGATGTGTATGTCCTTCACATACCCAGTACTTGTGTTACATTCAAGGGAGTAGTCAGCACTTTGACCACATGCTGGTGGATGTACCACTTACCTGATACCCCAGGACACAGGTCACATACCTGTAGGTCTGATTATGGGGTGTGATGTCCACATTATACTTGGGTGGTGTGTCTGTTGCCTGATTCAACAAATCCCTCCATGTGTCTCATGAATGCAGGTATTGTCGTGCCTGTGGCAGCAGTCTCTGGTATGTGTTGACACTGTCTGTATTATACTAATATCACAGTTGGAGTCAATGACTGCACACAAGCTGTAGTCCAGGCAGCTGTTTGGACACAGCATGTGCATGTCATCTATGATGTCCATCACTGAACTAGCTGGCAGGAAAGGGCCTAGTAGACACCCCTGATGTTCAGCCTGATTACTGCACCTGAGCTATCTGTCACATCACACATTTCAGTATAGTGAGATGCCATGTATGCCATACACTGGTCTAACCATTTTATGCTATAGCTGTTTATGACCACATATGTGTAGATTTTTGTCAAATTCCTTAACCTGTTAAAGTTCCAATGTCATCATGCATGCCCTTGACCTCTTTGAGGGCATCTATCGATGTAACGGACTTGATCTAGCAGTAACAACTCACACAGGTCTGTTGCACACACCAGGAAAATTACTAGTGTACATGTAGAGGAGGTCCATGATGACATGTTGGTCTACCTCACAGTAGAGTCAGGATGTCTCTATACATGCATGTATCAGGTGCTGTCCCCCACAGCTCAGGTGGATGAATGTTGATGTACACCCTTGTATGGGAACATAGGCTGTGTGGAGGTTGTGTTGAACTGTGTATTCAACCATATCAGGAAGGCATATGTGCTGGGTCATGCCACAGGTGATCTGTGATGTTGTCACAGCACATTGATTCCATGTGATAGGCCTGGGTGAAGGTAAGATAGTTCGTACTGCCTGTTGTGATCTGGCCTAGGGTATCACACACACACAGGTATAATTGAGAAAAAACCAAGCTGGAGATTAAACCTTACTTCAGTCGATGGGTACACAACTGGCTCACTGACAGAACATATCATCTGAAAGTTGGTGAATCAACCTGTACCAGTACAGCTGTCACCATTGGCATTGTATTTCTCGACAGTTCAGGCTAAAGTATATGGTCTTTGCCTTACCAAGTGTGCTGATTCTTGCATATTGTGAACAATCATTAAGTCCACCAATGGTGATAACATAGTACAGAAGGAGCTAACACACACAACTAAATGGTGACAAAGACACATGATATACAAATAAATGCATAAATGTGTGTTTGTAATGTTGTCTGTCTGAAAAGTAGAGTTCCATGTTAGTCATAGCATTGATAACAGTCCTACTGTGCAGAAACCCAGTGATGCAATCACTGGGAACACATTTAGATAGCAATCTGAACTTTGACTATCAACTGTCCACACTGATATTGAAAGCCTATGTTGTTTCACACCATCATATTGTTATCTTAGGATCGTATGACAGCACTGTAGGCAAACCTCATTACAGTACTAAAAAAGTATAATGAACTTTTTTGCATGTACCTACCTCACCAGATACATGTAGCATCTGGAGAGACCACAGGGCTTTCTCAGCAAGATAGCACAAGGCCTACACATCATACCATGATTTATGTGAACAGATTGAAAGCCATGTTACTGTAAACTTTATTGTATAGGATGAAGTGACTTCTGCCTGAACCTGCCCTGGTGGGTGTATTGCACATCCAAAGATGTGATATAGCTGATGACATCAGCAGTGTCTGTTGAGAAGAAGATGACAGTGTCCCCATGCTGATATAAAATGGTTTTGGTAATGTCAAGCAACAGCTCACACACACACACACACACACACACACACACACACACACACACACACACACACACACACTGCTGACTGCAGTGAAAATAACACCGCTACCTAAGTACACAGACTGCAGAACACAGCACTTTACACAAGCATCACAGCTCAAATTTGACTTGAAGTGTGTCATACAACATTTTATAGCTGGTGACATCACCAGTGTCTGTTGAGGAAAAGATAACAGTGTCCCACATGCTGGTGTAAAATGCTGTCTGTAATGTCGAGCAACAGCTCACACACTCACACTTTCCAAAATAATCCCTTACCTATCTAAGTACACGGACTACAGAACACAGTACATTAAGCAAGTACCATGACACAAGTCTGATTTATATAAGAGTGTAGGTGAACTTACAGTAAATGACATTAGCAGGCCAAGTGGGAGATAAGCGCTTAGGGGGCCTGTATGAAATGGATGTATGCATGAGCTAGTATCAAAATACTGGCAATCTATGTAATTGGAGAAATAACTGTTTGCTCTGCTGTCTAGACAGACACACACATACACACACACACACACACACACACACACACACACACACACACACACACACACACACACACACACAGTTGACTGCAGTGAGAATAGAAGCCCTACCAATCTAACTACACAGACTACAGAACGCAGTATTTAATGCATGCACCACATCTCAAGTCTGAGTTATATAGGAGAAAAGGTGAACTTATACTAGATGACATAAGCAGGCCACATGGGAGACAAGAGGTTGGAAGGCCTGTATGAAATGGATGCATAGCCTTGATCAAGTATAAAAATACTGGCAATCTATGTAACTGGAGAAGTAACTGTAGAATACACACATCTGCTGTGCTGTCTACACACAGTCGACTGCAGCGAGAACAAAACCCATATTTGAGCACACAGACTAAAGAATGCAGTACTTAACACAAGCATCACAGCTCATCTGACTTATTTAGGAGTGCAGGTGAACTTATAGTAGATGACATAAGCAGCATATGCGGGAGACAAGAGGTTGGGAGGCCTTTATGAAATGGATGTGTAGGCATGAGCAAATATCAAAGTACTGGCAATCCATGTAATTGGAGTAGTAACTGTAGAATACACACATCTGGTCTGCTGTCTAGATACATACACACACACACACACACACACACACACACACACACACACACACACACACACACACAGTTGACTGCAGTGAGAACAGAACCCCTACCTAAGTACACATACTACAGAGCACAGTACACTACGCAAGTGCTATGGCAAATGTCTGTTTTATACAAGAGTGCAGATGCACTTATAGTAGATGATATCAGCAAGCCATGTGGTTGACATGTTGTGCGGTCTACATAGGCATATAGCTTCATAGGTTCATATGAGGTTACTAGCCTAACAGCACTAGGGTCTTTTGAAACCTAGCTGTGTAGAAACAAAAGTACCATTATTCATAAGACCATAGGAAGTTACTAGGCTATTGGTCTTGAGGCCCTTACAAGCCTAGCCAAGAACTTAGCCTATGTTCCAACAAGTCAGCACCCTATGCCAGTATCCAGCAGGGACATAGGTGTATTCCCAGGGGTGCATTTTCTATTCCCCATCCAGTTATCCAGGTTGCGCATAGAAAGGTTTAATGAGGTGCTCTGCTTTATCTGGAGAGGGAGTATATTCCACAAAAAGGGGAGTCTCTAGGATGCAAATCTGTCCCACCAACAAGTCCTATTGATTTCATAGACAGGTTGAGGTCTCATTTGCGGGTTACTTGAGTGGAGCTTAACTTGCAGCTATGCAGCAGTCCCATCAGGGTGGGGTCTGAGATTGCTTTGTATGCCAGACAGAGGTTACCTCTGAGGAGTCTGTAGGAAACTGAGTAGAGGGACAGGGCTTTTAGCCTATCTGTGTAGGGTAGATGTTTGAGGCACTGGATTCTCTGGGTGAGGAATCTCTGTGGTCTCTCCAGCTGCTGCATGTGCTTTGTGAGGAACATGCTGAATGGGGCATTGTATTCAATAATCTGTCTTATAAGGGAATAATACAGGGATGTTATGACCACCTTGTTCCTGGATGAGATACCCTTACTAATGAGGTAGGCCATGTAGAAAGTTTTCCGTACAATGGAGGCAATATGTTGGTCAAAAGTCAGTTTCCTATCAACCTGGATTCCCAAGTCCCTTACAACTGATTGCATGCTTAGTGCCTTATTATCAGTGTGATAATTTGTGGGAATGTCATTCTCCCAAAAGGGATGATGATGCATTTTTTGGCATTCAGTTTGAGGCCATGTTCCTGGCACCAGTCATTTGTTTGGGTGAGACCCTCTTGTAGGATGTCCACATCACTAGTGGAATTGATGACAGCACCCAGCTTGCAGTCATCTGCAAACCTGGTCAGCTATCGCCCACTAGATTTGGCCTGCACCTCTGAGAAGTATATCCCAAACAGTAGAGGCCCCAAGACCAATCCCCAGGGTACACCGCTTGTTACGGGTCTACTACTTGAGGTGGTTTCCCCTAATTTGACTAGGTGGGTTCTATCAGTGAGCCAGTTTGCTACCCATCTGGTAACATATGGATTGATGCCTAGTTGAGAAAGTTTATCTATTATAGCTGAGTGGGGAATAGTATCAAAAGCCTTGGCTAGTCAAAGTAGGTGGTGTGCACCGTCTTACCCTCATCTATGGCCTTGGTGACTGTCTCAAAAAAGTCAACAAAATTTAACAGGTATGACCTCCCCTTGACAAAACCAAACTGTGTGGGATCAACTGTCTGAAGGTTGCCAATGTCCCTGTAAATGAGGTCCATGATAATCCACTCCATGGCCTTGCAGATCAGGCTAGTTAGGCTGATGGATCTATAATTTCCTGGATAAGTGGATGCTCTACCTTTGTGCAAAGGGATGACAGTAGCTGTCCTCCACTTGGCTGGGATGAAGCCAGCACTCAGGCTTTGGTTGAATAGGGTGCCTAATGGTGATGCAAGTTCCTGCCTGAATTCATGTAGGGGAGCATAGTTGGATGGTCATTTTTAGCAGAGCATGTTTGTGAGCAGCACCTACTGGCCCTGTCCATGAGGGACATAGATGCCAGCCCATAGGTGACTTTAGATGTGAGCACTGTACTTCATTATTGGTTTGATAAGGGTAGAGTAGAGCAGAGATATGACTACCCTGGTCTTGGATGTGATGCCCATATGTATGATGTGTGCAATGCAGATTGCATGTGTCACCACTATGGGCACATAGTTATGAATGTGTAGATTGTTATCAACACGTGTTCTTAAGTCTTACAACACTATGTTTGAGCTTGGGGGGGTGCTATGTTTATCGTAATTAGCAGGGGTACTTCACTGACAAAAGTGACAAAGAGTCATTGCATGCTTGAAATTCAGTCCGTGAGTTTGTCACCAATCAAGTCTGTGTTAGACCCTACTGCAATATGTTACCATCATTACCATCAATACAGGGCATTGTCAGACCCCACTCTGGTGGACCTCCTGCATATCCACAAAACAAACAGCACCACAATTGCCCATTTTAAGGACTTAAACCTTGCCTGTGATATAAATAGGACCTGCTGGAGAGATAGGTATGTATACCAGAGACTACCTTGTCTATGGAACAGGCTCCTCATCATGTGAAACAGAGTTCCTCCCTAACCCAATTCAACTGCAACTTGGACAGTTGGATGGAAAACTAGAAATTCATCCCTGGTTTGGCACCTATGTCTCTAATGAAAATGGGTAACTTGTAAATGGTTCATCTCCCAGGCCCATGCTTACACTTATCAAGGGTATCAGAACTTGAAAGAGATTTGGGATGCATGGCTAGGCTTAAAAAGGCTCTTGTGGTCATTATCCTAGTAAATAACTATGACCCTATGAACCTATGAACCTATAAACCTATTGCAGGACTCTAGATGAGTGCATCCATTTAACAATAATCTGAAAACTTGGCAAACCACAGGCCATCTGGTGTTGTCAGTGTTTCAGGAAAGTATTTTCAAACAGTTGAAGACCCAGCACAGATCCTTGTGGTATTCCACCAATGAGTGGGCTAATGGTGGAGGTGCAGTCCCCAATTTTCTAAGTGTGTGTTCTGTTGTTGAGCCAATTGGCTCTCCATCTAGTACTGTATGGCCTAATTCTCAGATTGGGAGATCTTCACTATGACACATGAATGGGGGATAGTGTCAAAGGCCTTGGATAAATCAACATAGGCGGTATGTCCTGTTATCCCTCATCCAGGTCTTTGGAGTCAGTATTCAAGATGTCTACAAAGGTCACTACCCTTGCTAAACCCAAAATGGTTAGGGTCAAGTGTGTTGAAGGTCACCTCTGTCACTGTTGATATGGTCCATGCTGATTCCTGCAGTAGCCGTGCAGATATGGCTTTTTAGGCGTATGGGTCAGTAGTTTAGTTCTGCATGCTACCAGATTGATCTGCAATGCATAGCACACCACATTTGATATTACATTTTGTAGTGTGGTTAATACATGTGTAGAAAAAGTACTGAGACCCCAGGGTTGTAGTGCTTGGGGGTGCCAACACATGCATGTATTTTAACTATATGACATACAATTAGATAGGGCCCTCAGTTTGTAATGTTTCTACATGTACTTTCATGTCATACAAAGGAAGTGGACAGTAAACAGAAACAGAGGAATAATATACATATTTCCATAGCATGAGGAGCAGTCGGTTTGTGCAGTGGTTAGTAAAGTGTATACACATGTGAGATATACATGTTTCACATTGATAAGCACTGTGCAAATGGAAGCAGCATTGTTAAAGTCTAAAAATCAATATTGAGATTGTGGCATATACCTGCTACTTAACTGACTCTGTGGCAGCAAGTGTTAATGCAGTGCTACATTCCTTTTTGGGGCCTGATGGTACTGGGTTGGAATGCAGCTGTATCTATTACTTTTAACTATGTTTGCTTTACCGTTGGTTCTCGTTGGTGTGTGATGCATTAAATAAAAGAAATGGGGAAGATAGGACAGTGGTGAAATGGTAATGCTAAGTCTGACAGTTAGTCTGGAATGTACCTCCTACTTAACTGACTCTGTGGTGGCACTTGTTAATGCAGTAATGCAGTAATACATTTCTTTTTGGACCAGATGGTGCTGAGTTTGAATACAAGTGAATTTAACACTTTTAAGTCCTTTTTGCATTACAGTTGCTGCACGTTGGTGCATGATGCACACCATCATGCAATAATGCATTAAAGAAAAGAAATGGGGAAGATAAGACAGTGGTGAAATGGGGAGCAGGGGGGAAAAACAAATGGAAAACAATACAGGAATATGCAGGAAGGAGGTTGGAAAGAACCATAGCTATCCATTTCTTCAACAGTAAAAACTGAAAATATATGCAGAATATTAGCTGAATTTGGACTGTCACCTCCACAACACAGTCAAGAAGACACATGCACAAAATGGAGAGCTATGTATCGGACAATTTTCTTTTGTGGGACAGGTACCCATTTTTTTTTTTTTTGGAAAGCAAAAGGAATTTTGGGGAAGTGACATAGGTATCTCTGGGTCTGGTAAGTTGGGTAGGTGAGGAAGCAATTGCAGACAGACAAGACAAACAAGTCAAGACACACTGATGGTGATGACCATAAAAGTTCGATGAACACCAGAATTGGGGTGAGGGTGGGGACATCCAGGAACCATGGACATCAAGCTAGTTGACAGTGAGAATCAAGTCCTCACCCAAAGCACTGTCAACACTATCATCTCACTTCACCAGTGGCTGCAGCACTCAACATCTCCTCCTCCTAATGGTCCTTCATAAAATGAAGGAGAGCATCTCTTCCATCCAGTGTAGCCATGCACCAACAGTGCAGCGCGCACAATCCTACCTAACATCCCTGGCAGTTCAGTGTGGGTAAACTCACCATCCCTGCCAATGCTCTGGAGGGAACCACTGGCCTATACATCAGGGCAGAACTACCTGAGTGCAGGGGCAACACAGGTGTTGCTGCCAGGGTGGCTCCCAGAGGTGCTGGGCTATGGTGCCAGGGCTAGTCGAGTGGGGGCAAGTGGATCCTGTAAAGCAGGCTTACCCTGCTGTGCTGTGAATCATTTTGTGATGTGGTACATGTGGATGACATGGACACATTTTGACACTCGTAATAAAATAAAATAAAAAAAGAAAAAAGAGATAAGGGTTAGGGTGAGAGGAAGAAAAAAGAGATAAGATTAATACCTTCATATGTAACATACAATGCATTAAAACAATTAGTTGACTCTATTAGCTTAACCTTTATCCTTAAGACTACCACCCCCTGACAGATAACTTATTACTTTTAAGACCAGCAGCTCCTAAGAGATGCACACTATACTACAGAATGCAGCAAGTACTCCTTTAGATGTGCATAGATTGCACATATGCATGTTCCAGTTATCCACATTACAGTTTACAGCAGGGCATGTGTGCCACTGGTGTAGAGCTTTTACTTTAAACCTTTAAGTTGCACATAACTGAAGAATTAACAGTTATTGTATAGTTGGGAAGTGTTGTATTTGAACCCACTACCTCTGACTAAAGACTAATATTGTATTCTTGGCTTGTGCTACACACTAATGCATGCATACTTGCATTTACAGGTAAAATATGCATGTTCAATTTGACACAGCTGTATAAAATACCATCAAACTATTTTTGTGCTACTGGCTAATGTATGCATACTTGCTTTTACAGTTGAGATATGCATGCTTAATTTGATACAACAATATAAAATACCAAAAAAAGCTATCTTTAACTTTTAATGCTACAATAACACTACTCTTCTGCTGCATACATACCACATGCCTCCCTCATCCTTCCCAATCTAGTGGCATGGGTCCTAATATTGTATTCTCTTTCCATAGCAGCTGTGGAAAAAATGAACACAACAGAATACCATTATGAATACCAATCTTGCCTATATTCAACTTTTAAGCCTTACAAGTACTCTCTATAGTTAATATTTACACATGTGTGGGATGTCTATCCTAAATTCCTCGATCCAAGCTGTGATGTCCAGTCAATATCCCATTGGACTGCCAACAATAATGTGATGTTCCCCACTTAAAACCCAGGTCAGTAATTAAGAAACCTCAGTCTTCACCTCTGACTCCAGTGTGGAAGCATCACAGAAAACACCAAAGCACGGAGCGCACAAGAGTAAAATTCCAAAATTTCCCATAAGAGCACAACAGGAACATGCTCTGTTTCCTCGGACTAGACTATATACCTCTTTCCACCCCAAATATTATCCTTTATTATACACTTCAGAGCAATGTGTTCCAGTTTAGGACCTCTGACTCACACTCAAAATAAATTTATATCTTGCACATTCAAGCACTTATGGGAAGCCTGACACAGGTTTCCAGCTGTGTCCCCTCCCCAGTGCAAATGATAATGCTGCTACCAGAGTCAGACAGGTCTATACACACTTCAAAGGGTGATCATTTATTTAAAAATTAAATATCAAAATAAATTATAGCTATGACCAGAAGAAGCCAGACATTTGAGGTGACCTGGGGAGTATCAAACAGATATAAATACTCTCAAATCTCTAAAGAACACACTGATTGTCCAGCCACAATGTAAAGTAATGAAAAATATGTAATAATAAGTAAAATGATTACCAGAATGTAAATCAATAACTTTCAAAAAACATCAAAATTCAATCACCAGAAATATAGAATTAAACTATAGGATAGAAGTCCATCATCTTAGAAAAACTCTAAATAACTAAACTTTCATAATCTAACTAGAGAACACTGTCTCTGATCTAATCTAAAACATAACAGGAAGGCAAAGGCAGGCTTACAGTTCTGGTGCGTCTTTTTTCAGTGCAACTTACAGCACAGCATTGTAACTGACTGCAACTCTCAGCTAACTCCTGCTATTCACAAACTGCTCAGCTTAACAGTCTCAACTGTCTTATTTTAAAAATAACAGCTGTTTAAAAGTTCTTTTTCTTATCACTCGGCTGTTCAAATGATCACCTAGCAACCAGGAACATGACATCACTTACTGAACATCTGATTCTCCAAAGACAGTTTGTACTTTAGTCTCTCCCTCACAAGCATGTGTGATTAGAAATTTATCAAAACATTGACAGATTATTTAAACATTCTGTACAAACAGGGAAATACTCAACATTCAAAAAACTTATTTACATTTTCACAATTAGACATGCTGGCATACAATGCAAGTTAATCTGAGAATATACACAAATCTCTTACCAGACATGCTAATACAGATGACAGTGTTATAATTTTCTTCACACAAGCATTGAGGGTACCCCTGTTCCTCCAATGTAGGTCACTAAAGTGGTGCCTGCATTGGTCATCTGTGCGGGGGATACCGGTGGTATTAGTCAGAGTTTGGGCCAAACTATCGCAAGCCTTTGATTTATACTGAGACCCAGAATAGTCCCACTGCAGCAACCTGGCACTGTGGTGTTTCTCTAGGAGTCCAACAAAAACCTTGGACACCTGGACACCCCATCTCTGAGCCCTAAATGTCATACCCTCGACAAATGCCTGCTATGTCTATCACAGATCAAGAGCAATGCAGAATGATGGTTTCCCAACAATTTGAGGCTATCTCATTTACTAGGAATGTGCACACTGTTTGAAAATGTTGTGCACCATCCTGCAAACATGATGTTCAGGGGTGCATGATGGTAAGTGGTGCAGAACAGTGGCAAGCAATATGCAATTTCAGTATTATTTGATATATAGGCACTTGTGTAAGTGTGTTAGTCAAATGTGAAGGCTATGCCAGTCCAGAGAGCAGAAATATGCTTACAGGAACATAGTACACAAAATACCTACAGTCATCCATTTGATAATGAATGTGATAACACATATATAAGTAAAGAAGTAACTGACACAATATTAGTGTCTCAGCCCTCATACATATAATTAATATCAGCTATATCATGTCAAGTGTTATAAGCGAGAGTGACTATAATGGGTGGCACAACAGTAAAAGTGTATGGAATATGCTGTATTTGAAACCAGGACCATGTGTATGGCAGTCCTACAGTTACACCTGTTGCCACAACAAGGTTAAGAATACACTTGTCTATAAATATTTTAATTATAACAAGTAAAACGCAAGGTAAGCTAAAAAACAATAAAATATATAAATGTTATGTGTTTTACAATTGCTTTATAAACAAGGAAACAAAAAAAACAATACAAATAAATTTTTATTAGTATATAACTAAAACATTTCATATTACATTCCATTTAAAACAATCCAAATAAATATGAATATAAATATAACTAAAATATATTTAATAATAAATTATATTAATTCTTATTTAATGTTTAAATTAAAACACTAATATCAATTACATTAATATGTGTAAAAGTATTTTTATTAATACGTGAACAACCACTTAAATGATGTGATTTTAAATTAAGATACATATAATAAAAATATTAATACACATATATATACAATAAATATTTGTAAATGAAAGTAAAAATATCAGCCTATATTGTTTTATAAAATATATATATATATGTAAAGTAATAAAAAGCACATTTGGTTTGTTAATTTAAAGAGGTTTAGATATGTATATCTATGTATACATATTGTGTTTAATGATAAGTATAATAATAAAAAAGGTATTAAGCTTAAATTATAAAAAATATATAAACAGGCAATGTAATAAAAATTAGACCTTTATAGTTATTTAAGTTTGAGAATATGATCCTGTTTAAATTAACATGTTTGGAAATGTGAGAACATAGCAGAAATTCTTAGTTCCTTGCTATATTAAATGACTGTGCTACTCTTTTTTTAATTTTCTCTAACTCTTCAAGGTAAATAAAACCTGAAGGTGGCTATTTGTAATTATACGTGTTTGGCAAAATGGTTAGTTCCTCTCAAATTTTCTATATAAATAGATTGTTGATTTAATTTTCTCTGTCTTTCATTTGTTTCATCTGTCTACCCAACACACTTCCTCGCATTTAAATTTAAGTTATCACCTCTTCTGTTCATAAATGAGGGAAACTTTTCACATGAAAATTTAATATTATCCACATGAAGGCAGTGTTATTATTTTCTCCCACACATTCTCACTTGTATCCCCATCTCTTTTCTACTATTTTTGAGAACCCATATTTCGTATCCCCACTTTTTCTATGTGGAAGGAAGGGTATGTTCATTCATTCCTCGAAATTGGCCCTTCAATTTACACACTTCATTTCTAATATTTACACTGATCTAGCTCCATCAATTTTCCTTCACATTGGATTCACGCTTCTTCACTACTTATTACAAACAGTAGAGATTCTCATTCATTCTCTACCTAGTATCTGGAATATGATGCGGGTTATGAACAGACCAGACTGGTGCGGAATGATTCTTCTAACTGTCTCTCCCTGCACCTAGAAAATGATTTTCAAAGTGTACAATGGTGGGTTTGTCAAAAACATCTGAAATAATAAAAATTATTAACAAGTTGAAATCACAATTGACCTTTATCCATTCAGGGTTTTACACCCCAAAGTGAAATCAGCTATTCCTGTTTCCATTTTTAAATATATACCATTATTTTACCTATGACTTCTAGTGAACCTTTTTTGACATTAGCATGTCATAAAGGTACCTATAAATCAGAATGGGACAATTTTTGAACACAAAAAGATTTAACATCTCATAAATTCTGACATACTTCTAAACAACATTCTCCTTTTTTGATGTCATCTTGGTGCCAAAAAATTAAGCCACATCTGATTTGGAACCAATCTTTTTTTATAAACTAAAGTTATTTTTTTCAACACCATATATCACATGACATTCATTGGGCCACAATTTAAGTGTACAAAAAGTCACCTGTCTTCCAATAGTCACAATTTCAAAAGTAGAGCCAAGTATTTGCCAACTCACTTCTGGTAGGAACATTAATTAAACACTCTCATATTTATTTTCTTCTGTCCATTCAATAAAATCCCCACAAAATTAATGAAAATAATTCTTTATGGTCTATAACCATTACACACCTATTGAGTTTGTTCAATTATGAATATATGTTCTTTAATGTGGTATGCACTTAAATTTCTTATATGCTTATCAAATGTATGTAATTAAATTATTTGACATGTAAAAATTGCATTAGATATGAGAGTCTAACGTATGTCCATACGGGTCTCATACCTCCAAAAATTAGATCTGGTGTATTTTGTGCCAAAAGTGTATGTATAACAAATGCACTATGGTCCAATATCATAGTCTGTTTACCCTCTAACAACAAACCAAAAACCTCATTGTGTTCATTTAAGTTCTTATATGTGTTTGTATTAAAGAAGGCACAAATGCAATACTAAGTATTCATTTGCGTGCGCTGGCATAATGTCCTGTTAGTTTCTTCATCCAAAACTACCTATAATCCTTATCTGCAATTCATGAGCAAAATCTAAATCAAATTCATATTTGGATACTAAAGAGATAAACTGCATATTCAACTAATCTCTCAAAACATTTTTTTTTCTGTTTCTTCAACATAAAAATGTTCTCCCATTAATCTATGCTTTCTTGTTTAAATGCACATTCATTACAAAAGTTAAAGATTTCAGACATGTACAAAGGGTTCAAAAACTCTGGTATTCATTGGAAGTTGCTGTACAAACATCAATCCTAAAATTTCATTCAACAAAGTTTTAAATGGCCGAAATTTTAAAGCTCGATAACTTTAACTTACCTAGAGGCTTATCAATTCAAAGAGGTGCCTTATCCTCTTCTGTATAATTATAAAGTTGTGCTACTGTTGGAAAATTTAATAAGAATTTCGTCTTTTCCATTGTTTGCACCTTGTGGTGCTTGGGAAGTTGCGTTTTTTTTGTCTTGCCTCCTGTTGGACAAAACGTGGTTAATTTGATCTATAATTATTTTTTCACTTACTCTGACGAACACCCACTGGTTCATATTTATTTTATTCGATCGGGAGACTTGTATTATTCAGAAAATTGACAGTTGGTTTTATTACTTATTCCTGGGGAGAGGTTAATTTTTGTTGTTATTAGTGAAGGTTTGGGAAATATCTCTTTGGGTTTTATGACCAGCCTTGTTATTTAGTTTATGCCAATTATTAGAATAAAATTTAATAAATCTGTAATCCATCTTTGTTTTTCTGCAGTCATTAGAGAAAAAATTTTCTTTTAGAAAAATTTAATCTTTCCAAGTATTTCCAGTCATTGTTAACAATTAATTAACTAAAATTTCAAAAGTTGTCAAAAGGTGAAAACAATCTCATTCATAGTTGTTAAATCTTATGGCTAAAACTAAGGAGAAGGCTTGTTTGAGAAAGCCCAATTCTTAAACCCTTTTTAGGAATCTTTTTGAAGGCCTGCCTATGTTCATTGTCTCAAATACTTAATTATAGCCAACTGTGCCTGACATTTCATGTTGTAAATAATAAATAGATTAAAAAGTCCCACAGCAAAACAGTTTGCTGTCACAATAATTTAAATTCAATAAAAACGTGATAATAAAAAAACAATATTAACATGGCTAGTTCCATTGTTGACTTAAGGCTCCTTTCTTTAGAATCTTGTTGGCTTATTGAGGGTACAATCCATATCTCCACGTTGAGTGTGATTAATCTCTGATTCTTGCGTTGAAAACGTGCTACCGAGGTGCAAAGAAAAATGCGTATATGTACCCATCAGCTATTGTTGTTTCCGATCAGCCTGCCATTAAATATTGTGTTTCCCCAAAAGTTTTAGTGTTTATTAGAATTTGCAACCTGGGGTGGAACAGGAGATGGGGACGCCTGCCACTGGAACAGTAACCATCAGAATGCCGCCACCTCGCGAGGGCCGAACAGTTCTTTTTGAATACAGATTTTTTTTCTGTCCTAACACTTCAACCTTGACATAACAGCCTGTTAAATAATCGTGCTTTTTCTCCTACAGGTTGACTAATTGAGTAAGACAGTCCTGCTGTTCTCATTCCTGGAAACTGAGCTTGCTCGCTGTCTAATGAAAATAGTCCTCCTTCTCTCACGGACCCACCAGCCCCTTTCTCCTCACTTTCTTGGCAACAACTTACTCAACAACAAAACAAAAACTCAAACATTTTTAGAAAAAAACTCCAACACAATACACATATATCTCCTAATATTTTTATTTTTTATAAAACACATAATTTTATTGTTTCGCTGTCATAATATATTAGCGTATAATAATTTTTTAAATGTAATGTTTGGTTTTATTAATTTAAATTTAAATGGAATGTAAATATGAGTAAGAAAAAACTAATTACTAGTCCTGTTAATAAATTATTTACATATAAATGTAAATAGTAATGTTTTTGAAAAAGTTTGTTTTATTTGTAGCTAGTCCCTTATTAATTGTTTGTTTGTTACCTTTATTTCATGTTTTATTCAATTATTTAATTAACTATTTTTTTTTGTATTTAAATTGTATTTATGAAATAGTGTTTGTCTGATGAGGTTTGAGCAATCCGCTTGACTGAAAGCGCCAAAAAATCCGTTGAAAAGCCCCGTTTATTGTTTCTGCTAAACTGCTTCCTTGCCTTCTGTTTTTTATCAATACACTTGTCTATGTTGTAGTTCATTGCAATAAACTGCAATGTCACAACAGTAAAACAAAGGCTGCACATCCTGTAGTAGAACGCAGGACCATCTGTACTCCAGCCTTACACTTACATCTGCTGCCACAGGATTAGTGACATGATATTGCCTATTTTACTATTTATTCTTAAGGTCTCACTGTTAACCATTGCACAGCATCACAGCGCGTTTGTGTGATGCCCAATAGTATTAATTGAATGCATCTGGTTTCTGTTTTGGGCTCACTGGGTCCTGTCTGCTCCTGGGCTCCAGTTTGTGCACTGCTGAACTTCATGCACACCAGATAAACACAGCCAGACCTGACATTCATTTCCCTCCATTTCCCATGTATGCACTGAGTGAAACAGTGCACAAACATGGGAAAAGAAAAAGAAAAAGAGAGAGAGAGAGGAAAGGATTCTGCCCCCAAAAGGAAAAGTATCAATGCATTATCACATACTGCCACAGAGTCAGTTAAGTATCAGGTGTATTTCATGGACTCAGTACTGTCAGACCTTAGCAATACAGCTCACAGTTGCACACTGCTAAACAGTGTGCAAACAGGTGTATCTTGTATGTGTATACACTTTGCTAATTGTTTTGCAATAGAAAATTACATATTATTAAGTATTACTGCTGTTTATTGTCCATTCCTTGTATATTACATGACATTGAATGTAAAAACATTAAAAAATGAAAGCCCTATCTCAAAGCATGTCACATGTTTACAATGCAATCACTTGTTACCCACACCAAGCACTGCAACCCTGGTATCTGAGTACTTTCTCCGCACATATATCACCTACACTACAGAAAGTAATACCAAATGTTGTGTCAGCTGCAATGCACATCAATCTGGTAACATGCATAATTACAGCTACTGACCCATAAAACTAATAAGCCTTATCTGCAAGGCTAGGGAAGGGATCAGCATGGACCTTATCCACAGGGACATAGTTGACCTTCAACACATTTGAGTTGGCCCATGTTGTATTTGTCAAGGATAGAGCTTGCCTATTGAACCTTGTGGATTACTTTAATACTGATCCCGAAGACCTGGATGACAGATAACAGGGCTCAAAACCTATGTTCAGTTATTCAAGACATTTGACAATATCCACTATTCATGTCTCATGAAAATGTCCCATCTGGGAATTAAACCATACAGGTCTAGCTGGATATGCAACTGGCTCACCAACAGTACACACACTGCCAAAGTTGGAAATGCATCTCCCCCACTAGCCCACTCTTCAGTGGAATACCACAAGGATCTGTGCTGGGCCATCAACTGTGTGGAAACTACTTCCCTGAAGTGCAGCCAATGATAGGTGACCTGTGGTTTATCATGTTTGCAGATGACTAATTGGACACACTGATATAGATTTCTCCAGTGATGGTAACACATTACAGAAAGGGCTGACAGAGATAAAAGATTGGTGCCAAACTCACAGACTGAACCTTACAGCAAACAATGCCTCAGTGTCCCCTTTGGCAATGAAGTAACCCTCCTAATTATGATATACATGGCACCCCTCTCAGCTCATACACAGTGTTGTGAGACTTGGGATCAGATGCTCATAGTAATCTACACTTTTATCACTATGTGTCCATAGTGGTGAGACACACATTCTGCATTGAGCACATCATACATATGGACATCACATCCAAGACCAGGGAGGTCATAGCTTTGTTGTACTCCACCCTTATCAGACCACTAATTGAGTACAAAGCTCCCTTCTGTCTATACCTCACCAGAAAACTGCAGCAATTAGAGAAAAATACTAGAGGTTTGTGGCTGGCAGAATGCAGGTTTTCCAAACATCACATACATGGAAGGACGACAATACCTGTCACTGTAGTAAGTTTCCTGCAAGCTGCTGAGAAGTGGTCTATGCCTGACCTATAGAAAAGTCTCAGATCCTGCCCCACTGAAAATGCTGAACATCTGCAAATCAAATGAGACAGGAATAATTTGGGATAGGGTTCTCAGCCTTAGCCTGTGACATAAACATGCAGGGGAGACAGATATATTCCCCAGTGACACACACTCTTCTGTTATAGACTCCCACTGCATGTGAAACAGTGCTCCTCAATGACCCTGTTCAAGTGCAACTTAACTACTGGTTGGGTTATTGTAAACTCACCTCTGGGCTAGCACCTATGTCCCTCAGAGGCAGGCCCAATTATTGCTGCTCACAAAATTGCTCTGCTAACAACAACTGTCTAAATATGCTTAATAAGGGTACTAGGCTTCTATTGCCTCATGTATACTGTCAACCATGTACTCGTAAAATTACAAATACAATATTTGAGAGATGCAACTATACAATGGATCTAGACATAATGTTCTCTCTGGTAACAACAAACCAGATATCAAACAGGTTGTCAACACACACATTTCACCTCCTCAACAGACCAAGTGCACATCATATAACCCCACATATGTAAAGGTAGTCATTAGAAGCTTACCAAAAAGCAGACCATCTGTACACATTACATTCCCAATGGAACCCACTACACAAAAACAAACATATCAGCATGTCAGCTGTTAAGACCTTAAAACAAAACACCTGAAAACCAATGTCTTGGTCATAGGTGAATCCATAGTGAGACACACAGATGTCCTCCTCACCAGGTTATACAAGAAGAAAGTCACAGCTGCCTGTCAGGTTCCAGGATCCCCAAAGTCATGTACACACTGAAGTCTCTCAACAAACACAGATACAGCTCTGTCATACTCCATGTTGAAGTTAATGATTTGAAACGTACCTCACTAGACTATGGGTTCCTATTATGTAAGCGAATGCTTAAAGTTGCGAACACTGTTTAATCGAACATGTTTACCCAAAATGGTAAAATTCCAAAAGCATGGAACAGCGATTTTTTTCCCAGGGAAAAAAAATCACTGGGCCATTTTTGGGACTTTGTGATTTCCTCCACTGTGGTGTGATCTCAGAATTGGTATATTTAAGTGCGGGGGGGGGGGGCAAAGCTTCCCACTTTATTTTGTTTTTTTTTTGTTTTTTTTTATGGATCAGAATTTTTTTCCCTGGGAAAAAAATCGCTTATCCCTGTGTTCGGCATTTTGGATTTTCAAAATGTTTCGGTTGATTATAAATGTGTTCGCTATTTCAAGCGTTCGTTGATATAATATAGACATATAGACCCCTAGACTATATGAAGAGAGATATGACTGAGCTCTCAGATTATCTGTCCCAGATAGGTATGTCCATAGCCTTAAGCAGCACTCTGCCTTCACCCAGGATGATGCCTCAATACAAACAAACTAATTATCGACTTCAATAATTGGCTTAGCTACTGGTGTCAGTCCAGGGGGATCCAGTATTTGTCAGCCTAGGATGATATAGTTGACAGACCACACTGCTTTGCCAGGGATGGTCTTCATCTGTTTCCTCTTGCCATTCAGTTACTGGCCAAGGTACTTACCACCATCATAGTGGCTTTTTCTAGGCAATGTCATAACAAAATTACTCACATAAAAATATCCTCAAAAGACAAACTTAAGGTTATGCTGCTTAATGCTACTAGTGTAAATCAGAAACTAAACTGAACGGAGGCAGTACTTATTGGGTCTATATTAGAACATCAACTTTTTAAAACGTTGAATGTTCTAATATCGACCCCTATTCAGAGAATGCTGACAACATCGAACATGTAGAACAGCAAATGTTTTCCAAGGGAAAAAATTTGCTGTTCTGACACACATGCACACAACACAGACACACCAAACAAACAGCAATCCACACACATACACCTAAAATCCCACATCTAACCCTACACTAAACTGTACACACACCACTAGCTATCCACTTACCTTAACCCAAACTCTAAGGTCCGTCACTATCACACACTCACCTCATCCGTGTCCTAACCCTAACTCACCTACCCCATCCTAACCTTCACGTCCACACAATTGCACACTTACCTGACCTGCGCCCTAACCCTAACTCACCAACCCCGCGCCCTAACCCTCACGTCCACACAATCGCACACTTACCTGATCCCGACCCGTAACTTTCCACCACAGTGTTGAGCATAGTGAAGCCACAGGAACGGCCAACTGAATTCCTTCCCTATGAAGAGATTCGGGGTTTCGCAGCTTCGCTATTTTCAGCGTTCGCTGAATAGGGGTCGATATTAGAACAGTCGAAGTTGTGAAATTTCGATGTTCTAATATAGACCCTTACTTATTTGGGAAGATGTCAATGTTTGTGCTGTCACAAAGACATGGTTTAGGGCCAAAGAGAGAGTACTCTGGCTATGAAAGGCTATAATGCCTTTCATACATTCAGGCTGCAAAATGAATGTGAAAGAAACAAAGGAGGAGGTGTATCCATCTTCATAAAAGACAAATACACCTCAAGATTAGTTAAAACAGTACAACTCCCCTACAGTTACTCCAAGTCCAATTAACTGTAGGAAAGACCCCCCTCCACATCATTGTTAGCTACAGGTCCATCAATATGAACCATGCAAAACACAGTCACTTCCTGGATCTACTAGAGTCACTCATAATACAGCCAAATACCCTAGGAATGGTTGACTTTAACTAAACTTCCATTGACTAGGATACATATATGAGCTCAAACATGCTTGCCTAAGGTTCCTTAACTTTGTAAACACAAATGCTCTGGAACACTTAGTCTGCAACCCCACAAGGGGATGGAATGTTCTTGACCTAATACTTATCCACATGGGAGAGCACTGCATCACCCCATGTGTGAGATCCTCAATGGTAAGGTCTGACCACAAATCAGTCACATTCAATGTGGCAATCGTACCTGCCTCCCCCCCCCCCAACACACACACCAGATCCAAAAGATTGAAAAGTTTCTCCCAAGCAAATTATAGCCACCTAAGCGATGACATACATAGTTTCAAACCTCCTGCCACCACTGACAATAAAGACTGTTATACAGGGGTATACACAAATGCCCTATATAAACAGCTTTACAAGTGTATAGACTTAGCCATACCAGAACAGATCAAAACTTGCTCACCAAAAAACAAGCTGCCCTGTTGGACAGCTAACATAAATAGATTGTACAACATGAAAAAGAAACTGATGTCAAGGAATTAGAGGGAACAATCACAGCAGAAGAACACCTTCCATAGCTTGAACAAGCGAATGAGACATCTTGTAAAGTCCTCTAAAGCTAATTATGAAAATAAATTAGCATTCATAGCTAAGGATGATCACAAGGCAATCTTTAGCTTTGTCTGAAATATAAAATGGAAGGCCCAGCTTTGCACCAAATTCATAATGGATGGTACCAGTCATACTAAACCTTAGGACATCACCAACCTGTTAACAGACAGGTTTGGCAAAAATTTTACGCACCTGTCGCCAGCAATCATAACCCAAAGTGTGCCTGTCACCAGTTCTCTACCTATTATATACAAAGAACAGGTCATAACCACACTCTCCAAGGCCAAAAACATCCTGTATGAGACCCTGTATGAGACCATATAACATCCCAAGCCATAAATGGTGTAAAGCAAGAGTTAGTGAAACTACTGAGTACTCTCTTCAATCACAATCGAAGTACTGCCTTTCTCCCAGCAGAGTGGAAAACAGCTACCGTACTCCCCTAGCACAGAGGGGGTACCTCAACTGACCCGGGGAACTATAGACCCTTGTCTGTAAAGCCATGGAGATAATCATCTTGGACCTTATCAACAAGGATATTGGTGACCTTCAAACTTTTGACCTGACCCAGTTTGGCTTTGTTAAGGGCAAATCATGCATGTTAGACCTAGTGGAATTCTTCAAGAGTGTCACCGAAGCCCTAGATAAAGGCAAATCAGTACATACTGCCTATCCCAACTTGGCCAAGGGCTTTGACACAATCCCCCCACTCAGGCATCCGTGAGAAACTCACCCAGCTGGGGATTAACCCATACATCATTAGACGGGTAGCCAACTGGCTCACCAACAGAATGCCTACAGTCTCACTTAGGAATGCCACCTCTACCAGCAGACCTGTTACCAGTGGTGTCCCACAATGGTGCTGGAGATCCTATTGTTTGGAATCTATTTCTCAGAAATTCAGGTGATAACAGATGGCCTGTGACTCATCAAGTTCGCAAACTGTGTGCAATCATTGAATCCCCAAATTATGTCAACATACTACAAAAAGGGCTTACTTACATAAATGATTGTTGTCAAAGACACAGACTTAAACCAAAAAGCATTCACTATTATTCCTTTTGGCAAAAAGAGAGGTACCTGCAAATTACACTATTAATAACACCCCCTAAGTTCCAACACAATGGTGAGAAATTTGGGAATGCAGATTGATAGCAACATCATTTTTGATCATCATGTGTCCACAGTGGTAAGGAAGACCTTTTACGTTGCATGCCTCATAGGTAAGGGCATAGCATCCATGACTAAGGATGCTATCAATCCACCGTGTTCATCCCTCATCAAGCCAATAATAGAGTATAATGCTCCATTTTGCATGTACCTCACCAAACACCTGCAGCAGCTGGACAGACCCAAGAGGTTTCGCACCAAGAAAGTCCTGGGACATCAACACATGACCTACATGGACAGACTGAAGGCCTTGTCAATGTACTTTGCTTTGTATAGACTGCTGAGAGGCAACTTGTGCTTGGCCTAGAGAGCACTCTCAAACCTGCATTAATGGAAATGTTGCACCTCTGCAAATCAAATGGGACAAGACTCACTCGTTGTAGGGCCCTTAACCTAGCCTGTGATATCATCAGGTCATGCTGGAGAGATCGATATGTCTCCCAAAGACTGCCACTGCTATGGAACAAACTCCCAAGTCACATGAAACTGAGCTCATCAATAACCCTATTTAAGTGTAACTTAGACAGTTGGATGGGAAATTGTAAAATTACCCTTGGTGGTTTCACCTATATCACTCCTAGACAGTGGCAACCAATGCTGAGCATGGATTTGCAAATATGGACTACATTTCTTGGTCTATAAGGGAACAATGGTATAACTTTGCCAGGCTTGAAAAGGCCTTGGCAATTAGCCTAGTAACCTGCTATGAATCTATGAACCTATGCCATTATGGTAGTAGCCTCGTATGAACCTATGAAGATATGAACCTATGCTGGCCTACCAACATCTTGTCTCACACATGTCCTGCTGATGTCATGTACTATAAGTTCAGCTGCAGACTTGCAAACATCAGACTTGTGCCATGGCACTTGCATGAAGTTCAGTGTTCTGTAGTCTGTGTACCGGGATAGGTAGGGTTTCTATTCTTACTGCAGGTGTGTGTGTGTGTGTGTGTGTGTGTGTGTGTGTGTGTGTGTGTGTGTGTGTGTGTGTGTGTGTGTGTGTGTGTGTGTGTGTGTGTGTGCTCTTGGTTGACATTACAGAGAACATTTTACTACAGCATGTGGGACACTTTTATTACCATATTCTCAACAAATACTGTTATTGTCATCAACTATATCATATGTTTGGATATGCAGTCATCCCACCAGGGCATGGTCAGACACTGGCCTGGAGGCCAGGCAGACGTCTCCTCATCCTATACAAGACAGATTACAGTGACATGGCTTTTAATGCAGCCACATACATCATAGCATGGTTTGTAGGCCCTCTGTTATCTTGCTGAGAAAGCCCTGTGGTCCCTCCAGCTGCTGCATGTGTCTGGTGAGGTACATGCAAAAGAGAGCATTATACTGTATTACTGTTCTGATGAGGTTTGACTATAATGCTGTCATACAGTCCTAAGACCTGAATATGATAGCATTACCTATGATGTGCACCATACATTTGTCCTGGAAATCATTAAAGAGAGAAATTAGTACACATTGCAGTTTCTGATTTAACAACCCTTGCAACAGCATTCACTATACAGTTGTGAAATTTTGATGCTATAAATGGTCTAACTTTCCAAGGCTAATATAAGTCAAAAGTACAATGAGCAGTTCAGCACAAAAGCAGATATACTAAGCACTAAAAGTTAGGTACACACCCTGAGCATCAGACAGCTTTTGTATCCCTGAATCCAAAAGATAGACAACAGGTATATGATACAGTTATTATCAGTTGCACTGGGTGTTGTGTGTGTGTGTGTGTGTGGGGGGGGGGGGGCAGGAAGCCTAGTCTGACACAAAAGGTCAGTGAGTGTGTGTGAGTGAGTAATAAGAAGAATGTAGACATTGGGATAAAACATCAGATGGCCAGTGAGACAAAATGAGAAACTGTTGTGTGTGTGTGCATGTGTGAAATTGTTGTGCGAGGTTCTGCATGAACACAGTCAAGCTCTGTGCTAGCTCTACATCTTGTTCTGTTGGACAAGTGTGAGCCATGCATGGTAAATGTGGCAGTTCATCGTTGTCATCCCTGACCATGGCACCTTCACCCCAAGGTCAGATGCAGTGCTACTACCTGAACATGACCAATGTCTGCTGTACAAGCTCCCTTCACAGGGGTCACCCAGCACCATGACCCCATGGCCTGCTATATCTGGTTATGGACAGCACACTCACTGGTGGAGAAGTGGAAGTACTGCCACTATGGCAGTGTCATCAGGCATGGCTACATTGGCTTGCAGCAGATGATGTGGCTGACCTACACATACGAGGATGCTGTTCCCCTCCCAGTAGATGTTCCATCACAGACACCCTTTCGTCCATGGCAGACACCCTTTGGTCCATCACAGACAACCCTTTTTCCAATGTGTCATTCATCCTATCCAGTGAATCAGCAGCACAGTGGAGGCAGTCATGCATGTCAGATTGTGCCACATCCACAACCCTGAGCATTTGTCTGCCGCACCTATGGGAGCATGCCTGTGCCTCCATGACAGCCCTAAACATACATTGAGTGGCCTGGGAAGTGATAGCTACACCAGGTGGAGGAGGAACAGCAGGTCCCCTCTGAACACCCTTATCAATCCTCCTGTGGGGCACCTCGCCCACACTTTGGCAACAGCCAGACTCAACAGGCACTGAAGCCACAGTAGCCACACTTTTCTGATCAATGTCCTCACCTACCACATGTCCAATATCTGTGGGCTCACTGGACTGGGTAGGCACAGGCCTACTGGCTGTGTCCGATGGAAACATAGGGGATGGCTGTATGTCAACCTCAGTATCAGATTCAACCTCTGCACCCCAGACTGTGCCTCACTCTGGCCACCATCATCATCAGATTCTGCTGATACATTGACATCAGGTGGCACAGGGCCCACACTCCCACTGTCACAATCACCTGAGATAAGAAGCAAGAAACACAGGAATAAATTAATACCTGCACTACTACAGTGCAATATATACTAACAAACTAACAGTGCTGCCAGTTATTGTAGACAGTACAGCAATACACACAACAGGCCTGAGATCAACATCACACACTACAATATTTCTTTAAATTGTTCAGCAGTACTGACATAAACATGTTTGCCTTACCATCTGCAGATGAGATACTCCTCTGTAGTCCAGATGGTCTTGGAAGAAATTAAGCAAGAGGTAAGGGCAACATCATTACAATTAACAGTGACATAGGGACAATACATTTACCCTTTTACATGTGCATTAAGTTTACTGTCAACAAGAATGTGGCTGACAACTCCAACTTAAGCTTATAAGTGTAGCAAACTTCAATCTACCCCCAAAAACAGACATGTGACACAGAATTATCTTATTCATTTCAGATGTTTTACTCTACAACATTATTCAACTGTTAAGATAACAAAGCCTGCCTGGAAGCTCCTCCTGGGACATGCTTGCTGTCTTGGAACGTGTTGCGCCCACATCCAGTACATGCTGTCCTGCACAGTTTACCTTTGAAAGGTTGAAAATCAACCTGTCGAATGGCACTTTGTGTGAACTGGAATGCCAAAACTGTCATGCCGAACTGCACCGAAGTTCGAAACTCAGCAAATCAAAAAGCAGTTTTGCTGATTTTGGAACTACAAGTTCAAATACATATCGTAATGCAGGGGGGCAAGCCCCCCTGCACCCCCATGTGGGGGGCTGTGCCCCCCACACACCCCATACTTTATTATTCTAACTCAAAGGTCACACTACAGTGGGGAAAAGGTTCCACTTCCTGATCCCCACTATAGTGCACTCCACACCCGAAATGCTGAATCTGCAATGAGCGAATGTCAATGTGCATTCACTCATCGCACATTCAATGCATTTTTTTCGGTTATCTGAAAACTTGAAAACATACTTCCACACAACTGTCTTTCGAGAATGTGAGTTTCAAGCTTTCAAAGGTAAACCATCCTTCACTCTCCTGTGAGCCGTCTGGTTCTCTTATATTGGTCAGAAACTGTCCACTGGGGTTTAGTGGGGGTTCCCTAGCAGGCTCACCTCCAGTAGCGATTTTTGTCACAAACCACTTCAGGTCCTTGCCTGCGTACAGTAGTGATCATGTCAGTGGAGCTGTGGCACACTTCTTCATATGTTCTGCCATGGCCACCCATAGCATTCACATTCTGCACGATTTGTTGCCATATTTGCATGTGGCATGCCATATCTCTCCATCCCATATCCAGGTGAAAAGCACCATGTTGACATAACCCATCCATGATTACTTGATTTTCTGCATTGGCAATGGGAAGGTCTACATGGATTGACATGCCTGAGTGGCACTTATAGGTGTCCTAAAAGACAACAGATGTATAATACACATAAGTATCACATAACTACAAAATAACTGTTTCCAGATAAAACAGAAAAGGGAGCCAGTCTGTATTATCCACTGGAGAAACATAAAATAGTCTATAGATGTGAAATACTAACAAAAGGCAAGATGCAAAACAGGGACAGTAAAAAGAGCAACATATCCTTATTTGTGCCATAACTGTAACTCACCTTTGCTTCCCCCAAGAAAAGTCCATTCTTGTTTCTACCATAACAGTAACTCATCTTTGCTCCTCCCACAAAAGAACAGGCAAATGACCCATTTTGCTAACAAAACATCTTTGAAATGCTAAAAGTGCTATCCAAGGACCTGTCCCTGAAACATTTGTACATATTTATCACACAGCCTCCCACAAAAGAACAAGCAAATGACCCATTTTGCTAACAAAACATCTTTGAAATGCTAAAAGTGCTATCCAAGGACCTGTCCCTGAAACATTTGTACATATTTATCACACAGCCTCCCACAAAAGAACAAGCAAATGACCCATTTTGCTAATAAAACATCTTCAAAATGCTAAAAGTGCTATCAAAGGAACTGTCCCTGAAACACCTGTATATATTTATCACACAGCATTCCATTTTCATGTATTGTCAATTGTGTGCATCTCTGAAATGGCTTGACAAACATGCCCATGCCATCAGTACACTTCTAACTAATGCAAACAGATAAAAGGGTAAAAGCCTTTGTTTCACATTATTCTTAAATACATTCCAGCATATGCAGTATGTAGGTGATAAAATGAGAGCATACCTGCTGAAGTTCGGTACTCCTCTGTACAGAGATATCCTGAAGAAAAAGCAATTTTGCAGTCTTCCAAACATATTTAACTCTCCTCAACATCAGTTTGGCTAGCTACGCATTTGCCTTTTTATAATAATGTAGATTATTAATGGATTGTCTCTGTCTTTGTCTGTGTTTCATAGATGCTAATTACAGCATAAGCAATTGAATTGCATGCCAATCAACCAATCCAAGATGGTGGGGTTATTCAACAAGCTATAAAGCATCCATGTACACTCCATACTGGTTTTTCCTGCAGATGTCAAAATATTTGGAGTACAGACATGAAAACTCTACACAGACAGAATGTTAAGGGCTGCTGCTGCTTTAATCCATTTGTATGTGCTAGAGGCTGAAGCCAATGTTGCTGCTAATAGGCCCTAGGCCTAGAAGGAGAAGAGTTTTCAGGCTACATTTAACTTATCATAACCTACATGATGTGGAAATTGTAGAGTGCTACAGGGTGGACAAGAACATACTACAGGAACTCTGCGACCTCTGCCAGTCTCAACTCAGAGTATACCTCTCAACTGTACAGATTTTTGCCTCATATTTTTGGTCTATTTTTCATAAAATTGTTGCAAATTAGTAGCAAATCAATACTGAAGTTTGAAAATAATGACAGACATTTGGGTTTTAGACTTCATCCCCTTCAGAAAATTCATGCTAAAGCATAACCCCTTTTATTCTATCAACTGTCTATGTTTGTAAGAGTAGTATTTAAAAAAAGTCCCTACTTTGGGCCTCTGTCCCACTTTTATTTATGGCTTTGTCCAAATTTCTTGCTCTAAAAAGTTGAGAGGAATGCCTCAGAGCCAGAGCCAACCAAGGTGAACCCATCCCAGTGGAAACTAAGGTATGTGTAGCCCTTTAAATCTTAGTTACAGGTACCTTTCAGAGACCGACAGGGGACATACTAGGGGTGTCACAGGCATCAGCATCCAGTATCCTCCAGCAATTCCTGGATGCTATGCTCCAACATCCCAGTGGGCATATATAGTTTTCCTGTAGCTCTGAGGAGAGGGCCAGAAATATGCAACAGTTCTACTGAGTAGCACACTACCCTGAAGTACTGAGTGCCACAGATTGCACTCATGTAAAAATTAATGCACCACCTGGGGAACAGGGTAGGCTCTACATTAACAGAAAGGAGTACCACTCTATCAACTGCCAAGTCGCATGTAGTCCAAAGGAATCATCTTGAACGTGTGTGCTGGCAATCCTGGCAGTTATCATGCCTCGCATATCTGGCACACCTCCCAACTGTACCAGATGTTTACTGTGGGGATGTCCCACAGGGTCATTTACTGTGGATGCAGGCTATGCACTGGAACTATGGCTGATGATACCCATCAGAAATGCATACACACCTACAAAGAATGCCATAATGAGGCACGCTTTCAAACCAGAAATGTCATACAGCATGTGTTTGGGCTGCTGAAGTCATAGTTCTGGTGCCTAGATACATCTGGGGAAGCCCTGCAGTACAATCCATGGACATGTATAAAATCTTCACAGTATGTGCCACATTACACAACATAATCCTGAAGAAACAGCTGTAGCAGGATCAGTAAGGAGAAGGGGCACACATTCCACCACCAATGGCAAGGTCACCACAGTCACAGGCAGATGAGGAGTCAGAGGGGGGAACCACCAGCTGCTGTGGGTTTAGGCAGGGATCTACTTTGGAAGCTCGAACTTTCAAAATTTCAAACTTTATATGATTGAGACCATAACACTGAAGTTTTGAAAGTTCAAAACTTCAATAAAAAGAAAGTAAAAACATTTTTTTTATCATTTATGCAGGGGGCAAGCCCCCGTGCACTACCCACACCCCCTGCTAAATAAATATACCAACTCCAAGATTGCACTACAATGAAGAGAATGGTAAAGTTCCTACACCATGCTGTAAGGCGATCTCCATTTAAATCATTCAGAGTTTCAAAACTTTGATCTTATGGTCTCAACCATATGAAGTTCAAAGTTTTGAAACTTCAAGCTTCCAAATTTGACCCGTAGGCAGAAATAGGCATGCTTAGTATGCCCTTTCATTGGCTAAAAAAAAATACATAGCAAACTCACTCACCATCTAGCATAGCCGGCCTTAGGCATAGGCCAACTAGGCAGCCGCCTAGGGTGCCGGTCTAGCAGGGGCACTTTTCCAGTATTTTTTTGGTGTAGGTAGACCAGGATAGGGGCACTAGGTGGTGTGGTGGGGGCACCATGGAGGCTTTTTGTCTAGGGCACCAGTTGCCTTAAGGCCACTCCTGCCACCTAGGGGCCTAAAACCTTACTCCTACTCATATACATGTATTAATATTGATGCCAGGCAGCTCACACAACCTTTACCTCCTCATGTACTGGTTGTGTACTGCTTGCATCAGAGTCAGCCCTGAAGTAACACTGTGGCAACTGCTGCATTGACAAGGTAGTTCTGAACTTGGAGTGTATTGTATCATAATATTATGGCATATCCTTATATTTCATAATTTGGTACAGTAAGCAAGTAAAAGGTGGGAAATTTGTGCAGAAATTACCTGAACATGACACCAGAGACCTATTTGACTTATATGTGTCCATTAGTAAGTAGTAGACCTGAGACATCAAATATTCACACAGTCATACCTCACAAAAGTACTGATGATCACTGCATGCCCTCAATTAATCACCATATGTTTGTACTGGAAAATCAATAAAGAGAGAAGTTAGAAAGCAATGATACACATTATAGTTTCTGACTTTATGACACTCACAAGATTAAACAACAGGCAGGATGCAAAACAAGGAGAGTAACAATAACAACATATCCTTGTTTGTGCCATAACAGTAACTCACCTTTGCTTGCCCCAAAAGAACAGTCTGTGCTTGTTTGTGCCATCACAGTAACTCAACTTTCTTTCTCTCACTCAAAAGAACAGTGTACCCTTGTATGTGCCATAACAATAACTCACCTTTGCCTCCATAAAAGAGCATTCTAAGCTTGTTTGTGCCATTCAACCTGTCCTTCAGTTGTTGGCAATTGCATATCATATTATTCCCAGTTAACATCCTCACACATTTTAAGGCCAATGATATAGAAAGCCTTACATGCTGCATGTGCCAGAGTACTGGTCAAATAACCGATAAATGACCAAGAAACACAGAAAAGTAAGACAGAGCTGTATATTTGCAAGGCATAATCATAACAGGTTGTGTGATCATTAAGTGCACTACATCCAACTATAATAAATTTAATAAATGTACAAATAACAGTTTATGGTTTGATATCAGTATACATTCTGTTGCAGTTGATTGTGTGAAGAATAACTTCAGTTCTTTCCTTCAAAGTTGTTTGTGTGACAAAGAGGGATAAGGCACCCATCCTGTTTCCTAAGAGTGCATTGGAGTGAAAATCAAAATCCAGGCCTATGTAGAAATATCTCATGTGTACTAACATATTCTACTGTGTATGTTATAGACTGTTTTTTCTCATTTCAAGTATTTCTCCCTTTTTTACTGGATAAGTAGACCACCTAGAAAGTAGACCGCCAAAAATAGAAACAGATACATTCAATCAATGCTACTGCCTGTGGCAGCAGGTATAAGTGTAGAGCTGAAAAACAGATCGTCCTAGGTTCTAGTACAGCGTGTGCAACCTTTGTTTTATTGTTATGACATTGCAGTTTATAGCAATGAACTGAAACATGAACAGCTATTACTTCAGTTCTCTTGTGGCAACAAGTTTTAGTGTGGGACTGTCATGCACATGGTCCTGGGTTCAAACGGAACATACTCCATACACTTTTACTATTGTTCCACTTCCCATTATAGTCACTCTCACTTCTAACACTTGACATAGTGGAGGTGATATTAATTATATGTATGAGGGCTGAGACACTGATATTGTATCAGTTATTTCTTTATTTATTTATATATGTATTATCACATTTATTATCAAATGTATGACTGTGTGTATACTGTGTACTATGTTCCTGTAAGGATATTTCTGCTCTCCGGACTGTCATAGGATCATAGGAGGTTACTAGGCTATTGACCAGGAGGTCATTTCAAGCCTAGCCATTTCATCCCACTGTAATACCATAGATACTCTAGTCAATACCCAGGACTGTATTTAGTAATGACTGCTTAAGTCCAGGAGGATTGTAGGCACTATCCTCCGTAAGAATTTATGGTGCCCCATCCATTCGTTCAGGTTCCTTTTGAACAGTGCCATTGAGGTTCTCTGCTTCACATGAATTGGAAACCTATTCCAAAGACATGGCAGTCTGTGGCAGACAAATCTGTCCCTCCAGCATATCCTATTCAAGTTGCAGGCCTTATTTAGGTCCCCGAAACTGGTAACTCTAGTCCAGTCTGATTTACGGATGTGCAACAGTTTCATTAGGTTTGGGTCGGAGATTGCTCTGTAAGCCAGGCATAAGTCTCCCCTAAGAAGTCTATACGATACTGAGTATAGTGACAGGGACTTCAGTTGTTCTGTGTAAGGCACATTCTGGAGTCCCATGATCTTCTTTGTTAGAATCGTCTGAGGTCTGACCAGTTGCTGCAGATGCTATGTACAGTATATACCATAAGGGGCATTATACTCAATTATGGGCCTGATTAGTGAGGACTCTAGAGGGGTTATAACCTCCTTTGCTCTAGAGATGCCTTTGCTAAATAAGTGTGCTACATAGAAAACCTTCCTTACTACAGTAGACACACGGGGTGTTCAAAGTTAAGGTCACAGTCTACTTGTGATCCCAGATCCCTTACCACTTCATAGGTACATAGGGTATTGCTGTTAATTTGATAGTGTGAAGGACATTGTTTTTACCAAATGGAATGATGATGCATTTCGTTGCATTTAGTTTGAGACCGTGACTAAGATACCAGTCGTTGGTCTGTGTAAGACCCTCCTGGAATATATTGACATCATTTGGGAATTCAATAATTGCACCCAGTTTGCAGTTGTCTGCAAACTTGGTCAGCCACAGCCCCTTAGTTTTGGCCTGAACTTCTGAGAAGTCTATACCAAACAGTAGGGGGCCCAGAACTGACCCCTTGTGGCACTCCATTAATGACAGGTCTGCTAGCTGATGTGGAGTCACCCACTTTGATAGTGTGCAACTGGTTTGTGAGCCAGTTGCTAACCCATCTTACAACAAAGAGGTTTACATTTTGTTTGCTAAGTTTATGGGTAATGCCCGAGTGTGGGATTGTGTTAAAAGCCTTGGCCAAGTCGAGGTATGCTGTGTGTACAGATTTGCCCTCATCAATGGCCCTGGTCACACTCTCAAAGAAATCCACAAAGTTTAATAGGCAGGATCTGCCCTTGACAAAGCTGTGTTGGGCCGGATCCAGGGTTTGGAGGTTGCCTGTGTCTTTATTTATGAGGTCCATGATGATATGTTCCATGGCCTTACAGATGAGGCTGGTCAGACTTATGGGTCTATAATTCCCTGGGTCTGCAGGAACATAGCCTGTGGTTAGGCTGTGATTGAATATTGTACTTAAAGGTGATGCTAGTTCATGTTTTAGTTTGTTTAGAAGACAGCCTGGGATGCTGTCTGGTCCCATAGAGGCTGTGTTTTTTGCCTTAGACAAGGCTTTAATGACCTGCTCTTTGGATATGTAGGGTGGGGGGGGGTTGGGGCAAGGTTTGGGGTATAAGGGAGTGAAATGTTTGCCATATCTGTCTGCCAGCAGGTTTGCTAACTCTGCGGGATCAGTGGGTGTGATACCGTTAGTTTGACACATGCTTGGGATCTACCTTTTAGGCTGCATACATAGCTGTAAAAGGCCTTATGGTTATCCTTGGCTGTGATTGTTAAGTTGTTCCTCAAAGTTACCTTTAGAGGATTTGACATATTGTCTTATTTGCCTGTTGAGGCTGAGGAAGGTGCTTTTTCATTTTTGAGGCCTCACCTCAGTTTTCTTAGACAGCAACTTTTTGCATTTGTTGTAAAGTTTGTTGACACTGGATGGCCACTAGGGCAGCTTGTTTTGACTTGGGGCTCTGGCTTTGATTCATTCTGGAACAGCCAAGTCTATACACTTATACAAGTGATTGTACAGGGCTTTAGTGTAAGCTTTGGTCATGATCTTCACATTTGTCAAACACACATACACAACTGCCTGCACATCAAATAACCTTGAAATTGCATTGCTTGCCACTGTTATGCACTGCTTACCATCAAGCACAGTGTTTGCATGATGGTGTGCTGTGTGCAACATTTTCAGACAATGTGCACATTCTAGGTAAATGCAATAACTGCAACTGGCAAGAAACCATTATTCTCCATTGCTTTAGATCCATGATAGACATGACAGGCATTCATGGAGAGGGTGTAAGATTTAGGACTCAGAGATGGGGTGTCCAGGAGTCCAAAATTTTTCATGGAATCCTAGTGAAACACCACAGTGCCAGGTTGCTGTAGGGAGACTATTCTGGGTCCCAGTATAAGTCAGAGGTTTGGGATAGTTTGGCCCAGGCTGTGACCAATGCCATCGGTATCCCCCGCACTGGTGAACAAAGTAGGCAGCACTACAATGACCTCCGGAGGAGTAAGAGGGGTACCTTCGATGCTTGGATTGAGGAATTTAGGACAGAGAACATCCCATATATGTGTAAGTATCAATACAGAGAGTACTGGTCAGGCTTAAACGCTGAATATAAGCAGGACTGGTATTCATAATGGTATTCTGTTTTGTTCTGGGGTTTTTTTCCACATCTGAAATGGAAAGGGAGTGCAGTGTTATGACCCATGGCACTAGACTGGCAGGGATGAGGAAGGCATATGGTATGCATGCAGCAGAAATTAGTGTTATTGTAGCATTAAATGTTAAGGATAGCTTTTTTGGGTATTTTATACAGTTGTATCAAATTGAGCATGGATATCTCAACTGTAAAAGCAAGTATGCATGCATTAGTCTATAGCACAAACAAAGATAGCTTGTTTGGTATTTTATACAGTTGTATCAAATTAAACATGCATATTTCAGCTGTAAAAGTAAGTATGTATGCATTAGTCTGTAGCACAAACCAGGAGGACAATATTAGACTTTAGTCAGAGATGCTGGGTTTACATACCACTCTTCCCAACTATACAATAACTGCTAATTCTTTACTTCTGTGTAACTTAAAGATTTAAAGCAAAAACTCTATACTAGTGGCACACATGCCCTGCTGTAAACTGTAATCTGGATAATTGGAACACACATATGAGTAATATATGCACATGTAAAGGGGTTCTTTCTGCAGTCTGTAGTACAGTCTGCATCTGTAAGGAACTGCTAGTCTTAAAAGTAATGCGTTATCTATTAGGGGGTGGTAGTCTTAAAACTTAAGATAATACAGTCAAATAATTATATTAATGCATTGTATTTTACAAAGGTATTAATTTGTTTTTTTCTCTAACCCCAGCCCTTATCTCTCTTTTTTTTTCTTTTTGTTTTATTTTATTATGTGTTGTCAAAATGTGTCCATGTCATCCATGTGTACCACATCATGAAATGCTCCACAGCACAGAGGTGTAGGCCTGACCTGCAGGATCCACCTCACTCACTCCACTGGCACCAGCACCATTGCCCATCACATATGGGAGCTGACCTGGCAGCAACACCTCTGCTGCCCCTGCACTACCTGCCTCTTCAGGAAGATCTGCCCCAGATGATAGGCCAGTGGGTGCCTCCAGGATTAGTGGTAGGGGTGGTGAGTTTATCACCTGCGCTAAACTGCTAGAGATGATGCATAGGGTTGTGTTGCACACTGTTGGTGCATGCCTATGCTGGATGCAGGGGCTGCTCTCCCTCATTTTACATAGGATCAGTAGGAGAAGGAGACATTAAGTGCTGCAGCCAGTGGCTGAGTGAGGTGACAGTGATGACAGCCGTGTGGAGGACTCGATTCTCACTGTCAACCAGCTTGACGTCCATGGGTCCTGGATGTCCCCACCCTCACTCCATCCATGGTGTTCACTGATCTCTTGTGTCCATGACCACCTCTGTGTCTTGCCTTGTTTGTTTTATCTCTCTGCAAATGCTTCCTCACTTACCCAAGTTACCAGACCCAGACATACCTATGTGCCTTCCCCAACATTCCTCTCTCTCTCCCAAAAAAAAAAAAATCCCATACATAGCTCTCCATTTCAAACATGCATCTTCATGATACACTTGAGGCACACTAATGTCCCACTCACTAGGTTGAATATGGAGAAAGTAACAGTTAGCTGCCTGTCAGGTGGCAGGATTCACCACATAATGCATGCACTCAGGTCCCTCAACAACAGGTACAAATATGACTCTGTCATTGTACATATGGGTGTGAATGAACTGAGACATATGTCCCTGGACTACATCAAAAGAGACATGGAGGAACTCTCGGATTATGTAGCCCAGGCAGGTATGACCCTAGCCCTGAGCAGCATCCCACCATCACCCAGAATGATACCACAGTACAAGCAGAAAATGATTGATTTCAACAATTGGCTAAGTTTCTGGTGTCATTCTAAAGGGATCCAGTATCTGTCTGCCTGGGGTGGCATGACTGATAGACCTCGATGCTTTGCCAGAGATGGCCTGCATCTGTCACCCCTGGGCTTCTGGATACTGGCCAAGGCTCTTGCCACCCCTATAGTGCCTTTATTTAGGTGGTGTTCCAAAGACCAAATTACCACTGTAACAGCTACAAATAAATGCAATCTGAGGCTCATGCTGCTCAGTGCTAGAAGTCTAAATCTCAAAATGCACTTGCTCAAAGCACTCCTTAAAATGGAGAATATCGACATTTATGTTGTAACCGAGACCTTGTTTAAGGCAGCAGAAAACACCCCTACACTACCAGGCTATAACTAATTCCACACCTTTTGCCCCCAGAACTTTGACTGAAGCTCCAAAGGCAGTGGTGTTTCCATATTCATAAAGGTTGCACACACCTCCAGACTGGTAGCCCAACATAACGCATCAGAGATACTTCAGCTGCAGCTAACATTGGGTAAGACAGTGATTCAGGTCGTAGCCTGTTATAGGTCCCCAACCATGTCTCAAGACTCACACTCCACATTCCTAAGCACCCTGGAGAATATTAAGGTCCAACTTAACACTCGAATACTGGGTGACTTCAACTACCCCCCATTAACTGGGAAAATTCCAATGCCCTAGACCAGCTAGTTCTTATCCCCACCAGAGGTAGAAACATCCTTGACCTGTTCATTACTAACCTGGGCGATCATTGCTCTACACCAATATTCAATTCCTCCCTGGTTAGATCCGACTACAAACTAATCACCTTGGAAATCCACATCACTCCCACTGCCCACCCCCCACCCTCCAAAGGTAAACACCATGAAAAACTTCTCCAAAGCTAATTTTGGGCTCCTAAAAACAGAGGTGGCTAACTTCATGGCACCCATGCAAATGGAGAATAGTTGCATGACTGCCAAATCATACACCAATGCACTGTATGAACATGTACACAAATGCATGGATCTCGCCATATCCAATAGAACCAAGATGCTCTCCTCCAAAAAAAGGAAGTCAATCTGGTGGTCCCCTGCCATAAACAAACTCTACAACAGAAGGAGGAAACTGATGCGGAATAAGATGAAGTCCCAAGACTGGAAAAACTCTCTTATCAGCCTCAACAAAAAGTTGAGATCCCTCATCAAATCCTCTAAAGCTAGCTATGAAAACAGAATTGCAGCAGATAGTGAAGACAACCACAAGGCCTTCTATAGTTATGTAAAGAATCTCCTCGGCAATACTCAGATTTGCTCTGAGCTACTGCACAATGGTACCTCCTGTACTGAGCCAACAGATATTGCCAATATACTGGCTGACAGATTCAGTGCCAACTTTACCCCTCTCTCCCCTCCCAAAGAACTAATCATAATACCAGTAGATTGCCAGGCACTCAGTATTACTGCTGCACAGGTTAAAACAGCACTGTCCAAGGCCAAGAATACAGCTTCTATGTGTCCTGACAATATCCCTGGCTGTGTTCTACATGAACTACAGAGTGAACTGACACCTCACCTGTGTGCCCTGTTCAATCACAGCCTCACCTCAGCCTTTGTCCCTACCGAATGGCGCACTGCTATAGTTATCCCTCTCCACAAAGGAGGAGTGATAACAGACCCTGGGAACTATAGCACCATTAGCCTGATGAGTCTGATATGCAAAGCTACAGAACCCATCATCATGGACCTAATAAGCAAGGATATAGAGAATCTCCAAACTCTGGATCCCACACAGTTTGGTTTTGTGAAGGGTAGATCATGCCTGCTCAATTTGGTCGACTTCTTTGAGTCAGTCACCACAGCTGTGGATAAAGACAAGGTGGTTCATACAGCCTACCTTGATCTGGCCAAAGCCTTTGATACCATTCCCCACTCAGGAATCATAGAAAAACTCACTAAGCTAGGCATCAACCCCTATATCACTAGGTGGGATGCAAACTGGCTCACAGATAGAAGCCACAGTGTGAAAGTAGCTGACTCCAAGTCAGACTACTGACCAGTCATGAGTGGAGTCCCACAGGGATCGGTCCTGGGTCCTCCCTTGTTTGGTATCTACTTCTCAGAAGTCCAGGCCAACACAAAGGGACTCTGGCTGACAAAGTCTGCAGATAAATTGCAAGTTGGGAGCCATTATTAACTCCCCAGGTGATGTTGACATCCTACAGAAAGGCCTCACTAAGACCAACTGGTGTCAGAACCATAGCCATAAGCTCAATGCCAAAAAATGTGTCATCATCCTCTTTGGGAAAAACACAGTTCCTATTAATTACCACATCGATGGTAGTCTACTGAACACAGAAGGTGTTATAAGAGATCTGGGAACACAGGTTGACAGCAACCTCTCTTTTGACCACCACATTGCCACTGTGGTCAGAAGGTCCTTCTATGTGGCTCATCTCATTAGTAAGGGTTTTGCATCCAGTAAGAAAGAGGTCATTGTCTCCCTCTACTCTTCCCTCATTAGGCCAATCATCGAGTATAATGCCCCATTTGGCATGTACCTCACTAGATACCTGCAACAACTGGAGAGGCCACAAAAGTACCTCACAAAGAGGATCCTAGGCCTTAAATACTTGTCCTATAGGGACAGACAAAAAAAAACTCCAACTATTCTCTGTCTCATATCGCCTACTTAGAGGCGATCTCTGCTTGACTTACAAAGCCATGTCTGACCCAGCTCTGTTAGAAATGCTACATCTAAAGAAATCCCAATCTCTCCACACTACACACTCCAGAGACCTCAACCTCATTACCACAATCAACAGAACATGCTGGAGGGACAGGTTCATAACCCAGAGACTACCCATACTCTGGAATAGACTTCCCATACATGTCAAGCAGAGCACCTCATTGGCCCTCTTCAAGAGAAATCTTAATGAGTGGATGGGAAATAGAAATTCACCCCGTGGATCACTCCAGTGGTTCTACTCAACAGAGGCACTGGGAACTAAGGTCGGATGGCACAATGCCAAGGTAATCCTTTGGTCTAGGCTTGTAAAGGCTCCACGGCCATTAGCCTAGTACACACCTATGAATGTGATTCAGTCCAATTGGCTATAAACCATGATTATGTTGTGATCACCCCTCTCCCTGGAGGAAACAGTCCAAATCCAGCTAATATTGAGCACATATTATCCGTTTTTACTATTGAAATGGATAGCTGTGGTTCTTTCCTACCTCCCTCCTGCACATTCCTGTATTGCTTATCATTTGTTCCTCCCACTGCTTTTTTCCCCATTTCACCACTTCCTATCTTCCCCATCTCTTTTCTTTAATGCATTACTGTGTGATGATGCATTGCACACCAACATGTAGCAACAGTAATACAAAAGTACTTAAAAGTGTTATAGTCAGTTGTATTCAAACCCAGTATCATCTGGCCCCAAAAAGTAATGTATTACTGCATTAGCACATGCTGCCATAGAGTCAGTTAAGTATTAGATGTATTCCAGAGACTCAATAGTAACTTTCAGACTTTCGCATCCCCATTTCACCACTGTACTATCTTCCAAATTTTTTTTCTTTAATGTATTACTGCATGATGGTGCACATGGCACATGAATAGGCATCAACGGTAAAGCAGAAGTAGTTAAAATATTAGATACAGCTGTATTCAAATCCAATACCATCTGGCCCCAAAAAGGAATGTATCACTGCCTTAACACCTGCTGCCACAGTCATTTAAGCAGCAGGTGTATTCCACAGACTCAGTGCTAACTGTCAGAGTTTAGCAATGCTGCCACTGGAAGAGTTACATGACATTCCCTTATGCACTAGTCATTCTTAAGGTCTCCATTTTGCCATTGAGCAATGCTGTGCAAACAAGATAAGCATAGCCAAACCTTTCATTATTCCTCCATTCCCCACAATTGTGCAAAGTGCTGCATCACACAAACAATGGCCAAAAAACAGTAATACAATAATAAAAAACTGACACAGAAAATACAATTTGCACACAGATGAAGAGGAGATTGGATATTAATGAAACAGGACTTGTGAACTGTGTGCTGCTTACTTGCATTTCCAACCTTCACAGACATACATGTAACACTTTGTAAGTGTAACCTTGCACACCCACCTGATGTAGGCATTCACAGTTTCCATCCGTTAAATACAACCACTGAGGGAGTGCCTGCATTATCTTTACATCCCTACACAGATCCAATTTTTGGGATTCAGCAATTCTAATGAGTTCAGACCTCATTTGCATCTTCACCATGCTGACAGCCCTGAATCTACACCAGAAGGCAATTGTGTAGCTAGGGAAACTGAAGGGGAGCTGAATTTTCTTGTGTTGAACACATAGGAGTACTGATTTTGACATGATATGCCTGCATTTCATCAGCTTAATTTTGTATTTGCTGACATGTAATTATGAATAGTCTGTTTAATGTTTTATAATTATTTTGATTAGCACACACTTTTACACTTCTGTATGCATTACTTACAAGTATACGGTTCATTTGGGGGTGGGGGAGCAAAGCTACATAAGGCTTTTATGTTGCTATTGTTACTTGATGGTGGGGGACCAAAGCTGCATTTGTGTTATTGCACAAAAAAGGCTTTTATGTTGCTATTGTTACTCTTCTTTTGTTGCATCCAGCCTACTGTCACATGTTAAGGTCAGTTATGTACAAATCTCACACATTTTACATTTAATTCTGACTGTGTTGACTCCTTTCTGTGGCTGTACTCCAAAAGGTTTGGAATTCATGGGGAACAGCAGCACGGAGTCTACACTGTTGTTTTATAGCTTGCTGAATAGCTCCAACATGTTGCCTTGGTTGATTAACATGCAATTCAGCTGCTTATGCAGTAATTAGCATAGCACAGTATTTATCTTGTTTGCATGGGACACTTACTGAATGTAAATGCTTCTGCACCCCCATGTAGGCTTTATTAAATCCCACTATCTAATAAATAAGTCACAAGACACAATCATCTAAAGTTGAATAGCAAAAAAAAAATCTTTGCATTAAATTAATACTTTAAAACATTTTCCTTACAAATAAATATGTAATGGTATGCAACTTAAAACAACTGGCAATACTTACACTTACAGGTACAACTCAGAAAATACTAGCTATCAACTAATTTCTATATAAATGTTTTAAATAATGATGTAATATCTAGCTTTCAGAATCAGAGTCATTATTGGCACTTGGCCAAAAGCTGAGCTTTATCCCACATATATGGCACAGCAGATAAATTCAGTAACTAAATTGTAGTACTTTTATCAATTAACACTCTGCTCCTCATTGTATAAGTGTCAAAGATGATTTCTTGTGGCTTTTGCTTTAAATAAAGTCTTGGAAGATGTTTCTTTGTTTCCACAGTTAAGTAGATAAGGGAGACTAGTAAGAATTAGTAAGCCAGAATCTAAATAAAGAAATAAACTTTGATCTAGTTCAACATTTCCTAGAAGCTTTAATTCTGCAACAGAATAAGCATTTATAAAGAAGGAATTAGATTTTATTTTAAACAAAAATACATTCTCATGGTAGCAAATGCAATTATATACTGTTTTACAACTTTTAATTTGCTTTTATTGTTTATTAAAAAGGCAAGAACGATGCAGATTCTTTTGCTTTTATCTTTTAAATTTGTATTTATTGGCATACAAATATTGCATTGGCCCCAGAAAGAATTAGGCAGCATCCAGTTAAAATTTAACACACAAAAATATACTTACTAATAGTTTTTACTTACTGATAGTTTTGTCTGTCTGGAAAGTGCCTCTAATGCAGTAGTTTCAATCTGCTCCTTTCACCCTCACTATGCTCAGGCTCACTCTGCTCCCATACCCTACCCCCATTCCCACCCACCCCAACTTCACCTAAATTTACAGCTAACTAACCACACCCACAGATTCTCAGCCAATCACAGTAAGCAAAGCAACAAATCTCTAACAAATCCTTAACATACAATGCCACACCTTAATAGCAGCCAGTTACACCTAACTGCCTTATACACCATCACAACCACGCTGCTGGTGCTCCTATATACTTTTCCTCATATCATAGTCAATTGCAAGTCCCTAATCCCCCTCCCTGGCAAACAACTTCCATATCCCACCAAGACAAATATGTCTATTATATTATAGCCCCAACCCTTTTTAACACCAGTCACACAACATAGTATGGAAACAAATTCCACCCACTTAGAACCTATACTCACACCTGCCAAAAGCACTCCAAACTGCAGAATAAGCTCAAGAAACTCTCAACTTATCATGCTACTAAGTCTCTCTGGCGACATGCATCCAAACACTGGCCCAAACCCATCACAATCTATCTCCAGCATCTCTACCACCACCCCCATTTAACACAGCACTATTTAACCACAACAATTCAAACCTTTACTTTCTCAACATGAATGTAAGAAGTATAGGTAAAAAAGTACATGACCTGCATGCAATACTGTTTCTCTACTCTCCTGACATAGTTATATTAACTGAAACCTGGCTAAAACCCAACAACAATAACAATGAACACCTAGCTAGGCTCCCAGATATAATATTCTACGTAAATATAGATCATTCAAAAAGGGAGGTGCAGTAGCAATATTATTGAAAAATCACTTCAATGTAGAAGACTTAAAACTAACTATCTCTAACTTTAACAACACAGAACTACTCTTTGTTAAGATACAAATTAACTCCAAAAAACACATTAACATTATAGGAGGTTACATACCACATAGGAACAACATTCCCACACTAACAAAATGACTACACTGGATCTCCAATGCCCTCCCACAGGAAACAGTCCTGATGGGGACTTTAACATAGACTGGCTCACCTTCTTCTCTCAGAATCCAGTAACCCATATTGACCGTCACAGGTTCACCCAAATTATCACATCTCCTACAAGGACTGACAAACCTTCCAAACAACAGTCCATCCTTGACTGGATTCTGATAAACACCCCCACCCTGTGCTCTCAATCCAGTTGTCTGCCTGATAGCCTTAGTAACCATCCCAGCCTTTCTTCTCAGGACCTGTACCCACCAAAGCCAACCAACCACCTATCGCATAATCAGAAACCAAAGAAAAAAATTCAACCCTAACAACTTTATTTCTGCACTAAAGAGCTGTAACTAGGAACCTCTTAGACAGTAACCCTTAGAAGAGGCAGCTAAATCTTGAAACACCACTACTGAACTACCATGCACCCCCAACCATGCACCTTGGCTAAGTAAGGAATGCAGATCCTTGCTTAAAGCTACAGATAAAGCTTGGGAGCAGTTTCATAAAGACAAGTCCAAAACCTCAAATCTATCCTTTCTGCAATTGAGAAACAAAGCAAAGAAATTAGTCAAACTTGACAAAATCAGCTATTACCATAATATTCAAAGAAAGCACCATAATAAACCTTAAAGGTTCTGGGCAGCCATCACTAATATTCTACTACCAGGTAAATCAACTGCACCTACTCCAACAACCAGTAATTCTGAAAACATAGTAACCCAATTCAACAAATACTTCACAAAAACTATCCTAGCCCTCTCCAATACCCAGCACACCCTAAACAACCAGTCTCTGATGGAACCATAAAAAATACTTAAAAAAACTAAAGCCAACCACACTAGCAGCAGACAAACACCCTGCAGACGTCTTGCAAATTGCAGCAGAAGCAATAGCTTATCCTGTGGCTGTACTAATAAACAGATCAATCTCAGAAAACATAGTACCTGACATCCTGGAAAATCTCCCACATCCTACCTTTACACAAAGGAGGTAGTCCCACCAAACTAACCAATTATTGTCCAATCGCCATTCTGTCACCCCTATCTAAAATAATAGAGAAAGTTATTCATACACAATTAATGGTTTACCTTCACACACATAAATAACTGTCAGACACCCAACATGGCTTTTGGTCCTATCACAGTACCATCACAGCCTAGTGTCCTTCACTAACTAACACAATGAACCAGTATAGAAATAATGGTAAATTTGTATCTGCTGTCTTTTTGGACTTGTCTAAAGCCTTTGATATGGTAAATCACCCTAAACCTCAGTACTTCCTCTATTGCCCGGTTTAATAGCTACTTATCAGGACACCAGCAGACTGTTTAATGGCAATATGAACTTCCCCCCTCCTTCCAGTTACTTTAGGGGTTCCCCAAGGCTCCATCCTTGGATCTGTACTGTTCTCTGTTTTCACCAACAAACTCTATACCTCTACTCCTCACACCACAGTTATATAATATGCAGATGACTCCACACTAATATGCACAGCTTTCTCCCTACAGGCCCTCCAGTCCACAACTCAAGACTTTTCTATCTGTCAAAACATGGCTCACTAACTCCCAATGTATTCTAAATCCCAACAAAACCAAGCTCCTTCTTTTCTACCACACAAGATCTCCTGCATGTCATTCAACATCACATCCAAAAACAGAACCACTATCACACCAGTAACCCATGCAAAACTTCTAAGTGTAGAATTTGAAATGTGATAGTCACATCTCTCAAACCATCAAGAAAGTTCACAAGAAACTAGGTGCTCTTTACAGAAACAAACAATTTCTAACCATAAACACAAAAGCTACTATCGCTCGCAAACATCTCTTAATAACACTCCTATATGCCTCTCCAATTCTAACCAACCTCAGAAAAACTGACCTAGCTAAACTAGAATCCTGTTATAATAAAACTGCCAGGTTTGTCACAGACTCCCCATATAAGACACATCATTGTACACCCTTAAAATACTTAACTGGCTAGAACTACCTCAACTACTAATCTTTAATCAATTAACCTTTGTCCATAAAATTCTGTATCAACCAAATAAAATCCCTGCTCTCCAAAATCTTATACACTCACATACTAACAATCTTACTCTCTGTTCTGGCAACAAATTATTCCTTGATATCTCCAAAGCAAACAACTCAGCTGGGGACTCAGTCTTCTTAAACTTCATTTCCAAAATATGGAATAAACTGCCAGCCCCAATAACCTCCAACTGTTTTTAGTGCAATTCAAAAAAACATTTAAAGTCTCACTTAACTGACTCTTGGTACTGTACTTGCACCAGTCCTGGCTAGCATTAGTGCTCATTTATTAGTGTCCTACTACTCTCAACTGAATGTGCATGGAATACGGAGCCTGTATTGACAGTGTATATATTTGTTTAACTTGTATAATGTGCATTCTCACATAAATGTTTGCATGAATCATCATTAGATAATTGTATGTTTTTTTTTTAACATTTTAAGTGTATTATATTTTTTTCATACAACAGATTGTAGTGATTAAGCTGCAAAATTGCTAGAGTACCAATTTTATAGCAGGACTAAAATACAGGTATATAAACAAATAGCACAGCTGAGCCTTTGCCAAAGTCCAGAACAAGGTAGGACTGTGCAATGTCGGTGTCTAAACATATATTGGTTAGCTATAGTTAAACTAAGGCAGTGCAGAAAATAAAGGGAGTTGACAAAACTCACTTTCTCTGATAGAACTAAGACTGTGTTAGAATCAGAAGTAGCTGATAGTTTGATAGATACCATGAATGACTGAAAGTAAGGCTAAAGCAAGTAAGCACAGATGATGTTTTAGTAATGAGGAAAATGATGGTGTAGGTGTAAAACAAATGATGGTTTGGATTACTTCATGAAATTTGTGATGTCCCTCCTCTGGGCCAGTAATTAAGGAGCCTCAATCCTCATCACTGACACTGGTGAAGGACGTTCATTTTGAACAAAAATAGATACACACAGTATTTCCAGATGCTGCTCTCTGCAGCAAGCACAGTTCCCCTTAGGAGTACACAGGGTACACACTCAGTCTTGTGACTGGTTTTCCCTCTCTCTCTCTCTCTCTCTCTCTCTCCAGGTCAGAAATAAGACTCCCCACTGAAACAGCTGTAGAGTTGAGTCCTCAGCCTAGTGTTCTAAGCCAAGTCCTCCACTAGCCTCTCTGTGAAACCAGTGCTCTGTATCCCTGCTCCAAGTAGCTGACACACACAGTCTTTGAGATTTGATCCCCCACACACACACACACCTAAGAAAGGCTAGCACAGATTTAACATCTATGCCCCCTCTGCCCAGACTATAAGGTAGATACTGTCACAAGAACACTTCAAAGCCAGCTACTCTAAGGCTCTTACCAGGGCATCCAATTATACTGAGTAAAATTAATACCAATGGTAGTGTTTGACCAATGCAGCAAGGCTTTTAGGAGTAGCCACAGTATCACCAAATAAATATAAGTACTCTGAAAGGTTAAAATATTCTCTAAACAACCAGCCACAATGAAAAGTTTAAATATATTTAATAATAAATAATAAAAGAACATGAGAAATACTAGATATCTATTTACAATAAACACCAGAGTTTCCTCTGACTGAAACTCTGGTGTTTATTTACAATAAACACCAGAGTTTCACTCAGAGGAAATATTAAAAATAACACAGCTGGAAAGGTTCACACAGATACAGAAAAACAATATTCTCACTATATTTTCATGACTGATCTATAGAATTACTATTCCCTGGTTACTTACTAAAGCAAGGCAAGATGAAGTGGGTGAGTGATCCTTCTTTGTCAGGTTTCAAAAACAGACTGCCCTGAGACTTCTGTCTCATCTGGTATTAAAACATAATTCCAGTGCTGGATTACAGAATGACATCATATACATCTAGTCACCTAATGTCTAGTTCCCACACTACTCCCTTTACTGTAAACTGAGTCAGAATCTTGCACATATGTGCTACTATACACACACAAAGAGCTTTGTTAAGATGTTACAGCATCTGGAAGCTATAAAATAATTTCAGAAATTTCCACCCTTCCAGGGTAGGAATTACTTTACCCCTAAGAGCAATGCAGTAGGATTCCTAGTCCTGGCTTTCACAGACATTCTGTCTCTGGCTGCAATCAGAACTGTAAGATACAATCTTTATGGCCTAAACCAGATAATTTAATTCCAGACTATTTTTCAAAGTTAGCTGTGCTGGGATTAAACTCTTCTCTTCCAGTATCCCCTTTTACAATATATTCATTTCAGCAGTTACAATACAGTCTGACATACAGGTGTATTTCTCTTCTGTCCAGCAGGACTCACTGTTGTTACATTTTTTAACACAAGCAACTTTACAAATACATTTTCAACACAAGCACCTTTACAAATCACTTTGATATACAAATGACATAGTTCTTTAAAAAACTCTGGCTAGCTATGTTGGATGTTACATATCCACTGCCCTACTTTTCCTGGCATAGCTGGTAATACCTCACATCATCACACAACTTAAGAATAAGGCATGGAAATTTGGACAATGTAGTTGTAATTCTATAACTTGTACAATTTTACTGCATGGCAAGAGTGTTAAAAAGGTGAAGGAGAGTGATCTGCAGAAAGAAATCCCTATGATGAACAAGTTATTAAAGACAGTAGCTAGTAATGACTCACCAACTTTGACTATAAACAAAGTAGGAGAAATCACACTATTCTTACAGGAACAGTGGTTCTATCTGTAGGAAATAATTTAATCAAAACAGTAGTAGAAACTGAAGTGACATTTTCAGACATGAGCAGGTCTAACAATGAGACGTTGAATGAACTGTAGGTTGAGTTGTAATAGGCAACAGGAACAAATTGCATTCAATGCTGGTTTACAAAAAAATAAAAAAAACTTATGTTACTAGTTGTTCATGTTTACATTTAGAAGTAATTCTGCGCATCAGATCCAAAGCTGTAAATTACTTTCTTATGTCCCAAACACGGAGCTACCATTGCAGTTCACTCTGATGCCACTGGCAAAGAACACCATTGCTCAGAAAGTGAAGGAAGTATGCGCTTTTTTGTTATCTCTGATGTATTCATCACAGATAATCCTGTGGTCACTCTAAGCAGATTAATTCATAACTTATCCTGTTCAAAAAAGGCATGGTGGAGGCAACCATTCTGATATGATTTGTTTTCAGCCAAGTCTGCATCTTCTCACATTGTATTTTGTGTTAATGCAGTTCAGCATCACAATGCTTCCCATTCTGCTTCATCGCCCTCTTTGCACTGACTTAGAACTCCAGAACTTTGAAACCAGGCTTTCTATGTGCAGTTCCTGAGATAGTTTACAAGATATTTTGAACATACTTTGATGTCTGCTACTTCCAAGCTTTTTAGTCAGACATCTGTAATCTGCTTCTTGGTTTAAAGTATAATACTGGCTATTTTTTTCAGAGAAACTTGATATTTATGACAATTATGAAGTTGTGCGTACATGACTAAGGGGATGCTAATTACAGGGAAGTAGTAAATGTAGACATTACTGTCTTCTAACATAATGAAGATAAAACATTATCAGCTTTTCTCCATTTCCAACTATTTCCTAAACTGTACATCCTTCCTTAAAAATTTTTCCTTCTTTTCTTAAAACATTTAATTCTTCCTGCCCTCAAGAATCCTCCTTTAGTTCTACATACATGGGAAAACTATAGCAATTTCTTTAATCTTACTTTATTTGATAAGGTTATTGAGAAGGGGTACAGTCATCTTCATTTTCTTCCATCTTCTCGTATTCACCTTTATCCTTGTTATTATGTGATTAGATCTCAAATACCACTGAGACTGCTTCTTCAGGTAGCAAAGGACTTCTTGGAGGTGGGGACTCAAAGGTTGTATTCAACACTGGTCCTTTCTGATCGATCTGAAACATTGGACATGGTTAACAACAGGATTTTGATTGACTCTGTGTACATGCTGTATTTTACAGCCACAGTCTTCAAGTGGCTTGCCTCTTACCTCTTCCAGTACTGTCAATAAACTTAGTTATTAATGCTTCTTCAAGCATCATCAAGCTACAAAATCAAGTAGCATAATGAGCTGTATGGCCCATAGATTTCAGTTTTAGCTCTATTGTTGCTTTTGATTTAAATGTTCTGAGACAGAGGCATTACAGTATAGGCAACCACCTTCTTCTCCTTTCAGCTTTTCCCATTAGGGGTTGCTACAGAGGAACAATGGTCTGCCAAACAATTAGCAGTGGAGTTTTATGGTGTCGAGTTGCCACCCTGGCACCCAACCTTCCACAGAAGGCACACACTTACACCTAGGAAAAATTTAGAGTGCCCAGTCTACCTGCAGCATGTCTTTGGGATGTGGGAGGAAACCAGAACACCCAGAAGAAACCCATACAACTGCAGAGAGGACATGCAGACTCCGCACAGAAGGTACCCCAGTCAAGAATAGGACTGGAGAACCTCTTGCTGTGAGGCAGCGACACTAACTGCTGCACCACAGAGTCCACCGTGCAGTATAGGCAACCACCAATTTCCTTTAAGCAATCAATAAAGGAGCATGAGAAAAGCTGCTGAGAAGATATACATGGACTGACTTTCTTTTAAAGTTAAATTCAGATACATATTACTTCATTATATTTTCAACATACTGTATCTTGTCTGGTATTCACACTTACAGTCATTGCTAGATAGGATATTCATTGTAGAAGCAATTCAGCATGATGAATCACTGACAAGACATCAGCCTTGTAGTTCTGGGGTCTTGGATTCAATTTTCACTTCCAGAAACTATCTACGTGGAATTTTCATATTCTCTCTGAATGTATGGATTGTCTCCTTGTACTCTGATTTCCTGTATGTAGATATAAAGTGTCTGTGTGTGTTAACAGATATTTATTTTCCTTTAACTGGGAGGGTGAGCTAGTCCAGACACCCTTTTCAGCTGTATTCCAGGCCCAATGGCACAGAGAAGTGCATATGTAAATTATCAAACAATGCCATTGAACATTCAGTTAAGTATTAGAGTTATAAGACCAAAGTGTTACAAGTGATATAAGTGATGGTAAAAGCAATTATGGTTTATAACAATGATGAGGAAGCAATGTATGGAAAGCATACCATTATTATAGATAATGTTGGTAAGAGACACTGTGGGTGTACTGTGTACAAATTTGTAAAATAGTAATGTATTTGAGTAACAACAGTGTTTATGGCAAAAACAAGGACGTAACTTGGCCAACTTCTTTATCTAACTCATGTATTGTGCTTATGTTTTTTTTTAGCTCACACTTCGCCAATAATTGTTTTTGGTAGAGTGTGTCTCTTACATCATCACATACTGTTTATCTTTAATTGCTCCTTTTCCACGTTGTCTGTTTTTAGCCTTATGGTTCCTTCATCATTTGATACTATATGTATTTAAACTGGGAAAGTCTTTGCTGTGTCTCCACTGAAAAAGAGCCACATATACATAAGGAAACAAGCAAATACACAGTAGGGTGTGGAATACAGCATCACAGTTACGTGGATTGTATTTATTCTGCATCTGGCTAACAAAACATATATACACATATACCTCCATAAATAAATAAAAACAAATTTATAATCTAGACGACTGCTTGGATGCCACTCTTAACTGAATCAGTAACAATCAATTGCAGTTAAACTTGTCGAGTCTCAATGGATGCTGGTACATGCTACCAGCTGACATTTGTATGTTCCATACTTTTCCCCTTTATTTTTTTATGGGGGAAATAAGAAGTCTGCTTCTAGGATCTGACATCTCAGAGCAATCAAAGGTACCACACTGGCTCTGAGACTAAGCAGTTGCAGTGGTGAAAACCTCATATTCACATTTCGGGAGCACTTCCAGGATTAAACATTTAATCTCTTGAACAGATCTCTTAGTGGTTATTCATGAGCTAGATTTTTCTGAAATGGACTACCTCAGTTTCAATGATGACTATCTTTTTTTTTTTGAGTTGTGCAAATACTTTATTATAACATTTTTCACTCTGACATACTGTGCAATGTCCGTGCATGATGCAGTTGTTATTTCGGCACTGACTGACGATACAACAATTGTATTATGATATGTTTACATAAAGGTACAGCTAGGGTGGGGTGAATGGTGCAGCTACACAGGGTGCAAGATGGCAAGCAGAGCAATCCTGCACTTGCCAAAAGGCTTCATCATTCTGTGCGTGATCATTACTAGCACTCAGAAATGAATACCGATTCTGCATTTAAGAGGGGTGCCAAATTGCCAAATTGTGGAACTGCCCAGAGTGTTGGAAGAGCAAGCTACAGGTTTGTCTTTATACAATACTAATAAAGAAGCCTCATGTCGGGTAGATAGTGCTTATATGCAATTAGCAATAATCTGCCATTGTTAAGCATGCAGATCTAAATATCACCATCAACTATTCTATCCAGTCTTAATTCCATGTTTGATTTAACATTGCTCATTAAGCAAACAGTTACACACACAGATTAACTATATGTAACCTAACTTGTAATCAGGAATTAATTAGTGGCCATATTGTTTTATTTTCACAATATTACAATTCAGGGGGTGCAGAACACTGCAGTTCATCTGTCGGAAGGAGTTTCATGTGTGCCTCATATTAAACCTGTCTTCAGCAATCTCTGCCAGTTCCCATTCTAGTTTATTAGAGAGAACTTGGTAGTGATTCCAAATGTGCTTTACAAATACCAGGCAGATGCTAATTTGCTTAACAGATTCTATACCTTTGGAATTCTTGGAATTCATTATTTTCCTGGTTTCAGATATCCAATATAAATTTAAAGTCTTTTTTAAAGGGCACTAAAATGGCTTTTTAAGTTCATCTGAACATCTCACAGTGGATCATTTGACATGTATGTTTAATATGTTGACTTTTTATGCTTCAATTCTGTCAAGTGATCCAAATCTGTAGATGTGGTGTGTTTGTATTTGTTTGAGTCTTATCTATTTAACTACACATTCTCACTGATTTTTTTATCTGTCATTTATTTATTTAAAGGTTAGTGCAGTGTTTAGTTCCTTTTGAGAAGTTTAATAAATGTCATATGCTAATTAAAATGAACTGGCATTATTTAAGATGCCAAAGACAATTTTCTCAGTTGAGGGACCTCTGCTTTTGACTCAGTGGAGATTGAACAGTAAAGGAAAAGGAGTAAATAATAACACATAGGATCAAAGGAGATTACTAGGCTACTGGCCTTAAGGCCTTTACAAGCCTAGCCATGTTATACCCTTGTTCCCTTATGGACCAAGATATATAGTCTATGTTTGTGTGCAAATCTAAGATCAGCACTGGCTGCCCCATCTAAGAGGGACATAGGTGAAACCCCAGCATAAATGTACAGTTTCACATCCAATCATCCAGGTTACGCTTATGTGGAGTCATTGAGGAGCACCATTTTACACAAACTGGGAGTTTGTTCCAGAGGAGTGGCAACCTCTGAGAGACATATCTGTCTCTCCAGCATGTCCTGTTAATATTACAGTCTAGGTTAAGATCCCTAGAGAAAGTGAATCTTGTCCCATTGGATTTGCAGATGTACAGCAGCTTCATCAAGGCAGGTTCTTAAGCTGCTATGTAGGCCAGGCAGAAGTCGCCTTTAAGCAGTCTATACAACACTAAGTAAAGTGATAGGGCCTTCAGTTTGTCCTTGTAGGTCATGTGTTGTAGACCCTGAATTTACTTGTTGAGAAACCTCTGAGGTCTCTCCAGTTGCTGCAGATGTCTGGTGGGGTACATACAAAAGGGAGCATTGTACTCTATTATTGGTCTGATGAGAGCCGAGTACTGGGGGAGTTATAACCTCCTTAGCTTTGGATGTTATACCCTTGCGTATGGGTGTGCACCATAGAAGGCCTTCCTTACTACTGTGGACACCTGATGATCAAAATTAAGACTGCTATCAACTTGTTTTCCTAAATCTCTTACCACTGGGTTTGAACTTAGGAGGATATTATTAATGTTGTAATTAGCAGAGGTTTCTACTTTGCAGAAGGGGATGATAATGCATTTTTCTGCATTTAGTTTAGTCAGTGGTTTTGACACCAATCATTTGTCTGTGTAACCCCTTTTTGCAGTATGTTGATGTCTTTGGGAGATTTGATGATTGCACCCAGTTTGCAGTCATCAGCAAACTTGGTAAGCCATAGATCATCTATTTTCACCTAGACTTCTGAAAAATATATACCAAACAGTAAGGGGTCTAGCACAGATCCCTGTAGAACACCGCTGGTAAGAGGTCTGCTAGTAGAGTTGGCATCCCCAATTTTGACTGTATGTGTTCTGATTGTAAGCCATTTGGCAACCCATCTAGTGACATAAGGGTTAATCCCCAGATGGGTGAGTTACTCAATGATGCTTGAGTGAGAGATCATTTCAAAGGACTAGCTATGATGAGACAGGCACTGTGAACTGTTTTGCCTTCATCCAGGCCTTGGTGACATTCTCAAAGAAGTCCACCAGGTTTAGAAGGCAAGATATGCCCTTAAAAAAGCCAAACTGGGTTGGGTCAAGAGTTTGAAGGTCACCTATATGATCCTCTCCATGGCCTTGCAGACAATGCTAGTTAGGCTTATGGGTCTATAGTTCCCTAGGTCAGTTGAGGGACTCCCTTTCTGCAAGGGGATTATGATTGCTGTTTTCCACTCAGCTGGGACAAAACCAGTGCTTGGACTGAGATTGAAGAATATGCTCAGCAATTCTGCTAACTCCTGTTTTAGATGATTTAATAAGCAGCCTAGGATGTTGTCCACTCCAAAGAGGCTATGTTTTTGGCCTTGGAGATCTGCTGTCTGGAGATACTAGGCAGAGGACTGCTGACAGGTATGTTACATGGTATGAGTGGTGAGGACGGGGGGGGGGGTGATGTTTTTGCGAAACCTGTTCGCTAGCAGGTTGAAGATGTCCTCAGGTTTAGTATAAGTGGTACCACCCACAGGTAGCTCAGTACAAAGCTGGGCCTTCCCTTTCAGATTTCAGACATAGCTAAAGAATGCTTTGTGATTTATCTTAGCTAGGGATGTTAATTTAGTTTTGTAATTAGTTTAGAGGACTTTACAAGATGTCTAATCTGCTTGTTTATGCTTTGGAGGGAATTCTTCCTTTGCTGGGACCATTCCTTCTTGTTTTCTGACAGCAGTTTCTTTCTCTTATTGTATAACTTATTTATGCTGGATGTCCACCAGGATGGCTTATTTTTTCATGAGAATCTTGATTTGATTCATTTAGTACGGCATGTCTGTACATTTATACAGGTGTTTATACAGGAAATTTGTGTACACCTCAGTATAGGGGTCATTGCTGTCAATGTTGGCAGGGGGTCTGAAACTATTGATGCCATCACTCAGTGGGCTATAGTTTTCTTTGGAGAAATTGTTTAACCTTTTTGCTCCTGAGGGTAGGTCAGGTATGACTGTTACTTCGAATGAGACTGATTTATGATCGAACTTTACCAGGGAGAGCCCCACACATGGGGTGGCACAGAATTCCCCATGTTGGTGAGTACTATGTCAAGGATGTTAGAGCCCCTTGTGAGGGTAACAAAGTCCAGGAACCTTTGGGCACGTTTGTGCTCATATATGTTACCCACTCAATGGAAGGATAGTTAAAGTTACCCATAACCAGAGTATTTGGCTGTGCTAAGAGTGACTCAAGTAGGTCCAGGTAAGCTGTGTGGTTTTCATGGTTCATGGTGGGTGATCTATAGTTAACAATGACATGGAGGGGGGGGTCTTTCCTACAGTTAGTTGGACTAAGAGTAACTCTAGGGAGTCATACTGTTTAGCAAGTCTAGGGGTGTATATGATTTAATGAAGATGGATACTCCTCCTCCCTTGTTTTTTTCGCATTTGTTGTGTGGTCTGAACGTGCGGAAGGCATTCTAACCCTGCATGGCTGGAATACTCTCTGAGGTCTTGAACCATGTCTCTGTGATTGTGCAGACATCAGCATCTTTCAGGGTGAGAAGTGTTACAAGTGAGTGCAGTTTCTGATTTAGACTCCTAGCATTAAGCATCATAAACCTGAGTTGGTTTCTGGAGGATAATTTTTACATTGGGAACTTTGTTTTTATGACATTGCCTAAAAAAAACACCATGGGGAGGCAAGTACCTTTACCAGCAACCTAAAGCCTAGAGGCAAGAGGTGAAGATCAACTCTGGCAAAGCAGCATGGTCTGTCAACCAAAACACCACAGGCTGTCAGATATTGGATCCCCCTGGATTGACACCAGAAGCCAAGCCAATTGTTGAAGTCAGTCATTTTTTGTTTGTATTGTGGCAGCATCCTGGGTGATGACAAAATGCTGCTTAGGGCCAGGGACATTCCGGCCTGGGACACATAATCTGAAAGCTCCATCATGTCTTTCTTCATACAGTCCATTGACGTACGTCTCGAGTCATTCACTCCACCATAGACTATGACAGAGTCATAACAGTACTTGTTGTTGAGAGACTTAAATGCGTGCATGATTTGGTGGATCCTGGCACCAAACAGGCAGCTGACCATGACCTTCTTGTTGTCCAGCCTAGTGAAAGGGCCATCTGTGTGTCTCACTCACTATGGAGTCACCTATGACTAGGACATTTGGTGCAGATATGAGATACATTGAGATAAATTCTGGGATTATAAAGCCTTTGCCGCAAAACAAAACTACATAAGAATAGAGCAAACTCATGCCACCAACTTTCATTGATGTATGTGCACTCATGCAAAGTACATTGATATGAATTAAAACATATATCTTTTGTTTTTGCTCACAGTTGTACATTAAATCCTACCTGTGTTACCTGTGTACCTTGTTTAAGTGCTAGTAATGCTGCCGTCTTGCTTCCTTTTCTGTACACCCCTTGATGATATTTACTCTTATGCTTTATGCAGCTGTCAGAGTTTTCACTAAATGTCTAGAAGTATATGGGGAAGAGTTTTTTTTTTTTGTAATCCTTCATGTGGCTTTATTTAAATATCTTACAAGATACCTACTGGTCATAGTAGAGTAAATTCACTGGCAGATTGGACTACACTGATGTCTTCCCAGAATGTCCAGGTGCATAACACTCAAAATCTTTGCTAAAGAGTTAGGGACAAAGACAAAAAAGTAAAAGGGATTAGTGGCTCAAAATTAGGGACAATTTTTAAATGTTAGTATAATTCACATTCACTCAGGAAGTTACTAGACTAACAGGTTCTACATCAAACTGCATTTTTTCAACAATAAATAGTATGAAACTCTAATATCTGGCATTAGTCCCTGACTGTAATCTTTAGTAATTTACTAGAAAATCAAAAAACAGAATGCAAAATCAGGGATTTATTGCAAAAGCAAGGATAGTCAAGAGCTACACCAGTGTCTGACTATAGATTTAAATAAAAGAAATGAGCCAAGAACTGACCCCTGTGGTCCACTAGAGGTCACATCGTGTGAAATCAAGAGGATTGCTGAGGCCATCAAAGCTTTTGTATAAGTACAAAAACAAAGCTGCAATGAATTTCCCTTTATTTAAATCTGAAGATTGTCATTCTGCTATGGAAAAGGGACTTGTGCCAGCCCAATGTGTAAGGCACAAACAAGTGGTATGCCCGCAAAAAGACAACAGTATTGCTAAAGCTAAGCACCTGCTTGATATACCACCCTTTTCATGAATTTTAAAAATGGCCACAAGAGAGAAATAGGCCTGAAACTGTTTAATTTCACGGATAATTTACTACTGGAGGTGGAAGCAGTAGTTCCTCCTTCCAAATCTTAGGCACATTAACCTTGCTAATGATTGCCATACTAAAAAAACTTCAGTAGTGAATTTATTTTAATGCAAATAAACTTAAGTGGGAGTTGTCATAAAGCACTGGTTGACTTTGTGAATAGTTTTATAGAAGATAAATAACTTCTGTAAGGCTAAAAGCCCTGCAGACCTCTCAGCAAAAGGTCATATAATTCTGCCCCAGTGGTTGCTATGTATTTGTAGAAAATGTTGCAGACATGCATCTGGAAATTATCAGAAACTATTCTGGTAGAGATTATTTTGCTAACTATATTCCAGAAATCCTTTACAAATTCTTTACTGTCCAGAAGTTTGTTTTTTAGTCTCCAACTTTTGATCTGCATGTCTCACATAACAGTGGTCGTACCTGATATTGTTTCTTCAGTTTCCTTCACATTTCTTGCCTGCCATGCATAGATATCTGTCATATGTGCTGTAGTTTCTGATGGAACATGTTGTAGATATTTACGTTTTTAAACGTATATTCTTTTGCAACCACAGTTTCCTATTTCAGGCGAACAGTTGTATTCCTTTTTTTTATTTTGCTTTTATATAGTTGTCTTGCTTCTGCTTGTAAACCTAGGTGCTACTGAAAATGAACATTGCATCATAGTTGGCTTTTCACATGGAAGATATAATCTAAATTAATAAATATCCAAATCTAGTTATTAATTGTACTTCTTTATTTACATTTCTATATGCTGCCACACTTGATTATTAGGATTTTCTTTGAAGCAATGTTTCTTAGTTGAGCACAAAATTAGTAGAACTGCTTTAAGCTTGTTTATTTCTTAGTCTTTTTTTTTTGTTTGTCTAATAGTACTTAGTGATTACTTGCATTGCTTCGTCAGAACGTGCAGGTATAAATTCTCATCCTGTGAACTTTAGATTTTTCATTTTTGAATACTACTCTAAACAGGTTTTAGCAGAACGTGGAAATATTTGTCCAACTCTTTCAGAAAAGAAAACAGAGAGATACACAAGATAGTGTGTGATGTAATAATGCTAATATAAATAAAAAGAATTTCTCCAGTCACTATGAACATGACTCTGGTATCCATAGGTGTTCTTCATAAGGATTATTGCTGCAGGACATTGACCTCATGAATGGGGTAGGCTGTAGACAGATGTTAGCTTTACAGGCAGATCTGAAAAACATTGGATGCCCCTGGGGACACAAGGTTTTCTCCCACCCTATGCCTCGCTGCAGGAGATACAACAGTAAAAAAGAGTGTAGCCTACGTCATTTCCAGTTCTTTTTTATTGCAGAAGCAAATGGTGACATCTTTCATTGCCTGTTCACTTCCCTTTCTATTTTGAAGCATGATAACTCCTATTTTATTTTTTCTTAATAGTTATTTTTATTTATTTTTTATTATTATTTTTTTTGCTGATCTTGCCAATAATGTTTTAACAGTTTTACATTTATCATTCCCGGTATATTTAGAGTGTAAGGACATCACTAGAAAACATTATCAACAAATGTTCTTATAGAAACCATGTTTCTTTTGTGTTAGATAAAAAACATGTTCATGTGGGAGCTTTAATAGGAAAACTGTGTTAAACTACACCAGTAATGCCAGGATCTTTACTGAACAATGCAAGATTTGGAGTCTGTTGGAGGAAAGTCTGCGTCTACTTTGGTGGGGGAATCTACTTCATCACATAGACCTTCCTTGCTTACGTTCCTAAGGAGGGGAAGGAAAGAGCTTTTTAGATGCCATAAAAAATCATTGAATGAGGATCCCCCCCGAGTCATCCACTGAGGGTGACATTTGCATCAAATGGAGACAGATACTCAAGACCTTAGCAGTCTAGCCAAAGACCCTAACTAGACTTGCATCCCTTATGGTTGTATAATGTTTTGCACCCGACCCAGGCCAGAATCTGCATCTTCTGCTCCAGTTCACATCCCAGTTAACCTAAAGATGACCCTCACTTGAGGAACTTGCTGTAATATGACTACAGTAATGGTGATGTGGATAACTCAGCCTTGGGGCCATGACTCCAGGTTTCACAGTATGAAAAAGGATGCACCTAATCTGAACATTGGTTACCAACTATCCACAGTTAGTGTTCATCTAGATTTACCAGGCCACATTACAGAGACTCCCCATGCCTCTATGCTGTTTGAGGATGGCTTACTCAATATTGTGTTGGAGCTAGCCTTCTGGTCAGTCATCTGTACATTTGATGACCGGTGACTGCCCCATTATTGTTTACCAGGAAAAGGCTACTGTTGTTTAGATATCTGAGGACAATACGTCAGATAAGTAGATGACAGTCATCCAGTCACTAGAATGGTTTTAGGCTAATTGCATAAGATTCAAATTTTTTTTTCTTCTGACAAATTAATGGAAATGTGTTTGTTGCAGTTAGTCCTTAAAACACAATGGTGCTGTGTAGTCTGTGGTATGCAGCTAGAGAAGTGATCATCTAACAGAAACTGCAGATTAGGGCCAGAGCAGTAAGCTGCATGTCACAGTGAAGTATGTTGTGGACAATATCCTTGTACTAAAGGACATATTTTTAATGAATGCACTGGTACCTGACTTGTATTAGAAGGGAATAATGTCATTAAGGCAATGACTTTTTCTAGTAGTGTATTAGCTATTCTTTCCATTTTATTAAGTGCAAGCCAGACAGGCAGTATTATCAATGCAGTTCGGTAAAAGCCACACCGAGTTTTTTTTATATATTTAGTAACAGGTGGGTAATACATTCCAGTACATTACAGTCATAGGATATAGGGTACATATGTTCAGCATAGGTATGTCTACTCATTACAAGATGGTGGCAGAGATAGCCAAGAAGGCTCAGGGCATGTCAAAACTCTGTATACAACAGGAAAGTGATACATATTTTTTTACATGTAATTAGTTGCATCATGCCTAAAATACAGTGTATTGTTCTAATGACTTACTTGCATAATCATGTCAGATTGCTGGAGGACATGCCATGTAATGTGTCAAGAAAACTTGTGAACCTTCTAGGGAGTAGTTCACTGAAATGAGGATGTATTCTGTGGTATAAAGAAGTGACACTGAGACATAAACAGAACTTTGAAGTTGCAGAATACAATTATAACTGAAATCAGAAAATGTTCCAGTTAGGTGAGGCAGGAAAATGAGAGGTTACAGTTCCACACAGACCTCTCAACCAACTGGGGACAAATTTCAACAGAATCAGGGGCAAGTCAAGGAAAACTCAGGGACAATCAGGGGCATTTTTAAAATATTAGTGCTATTAACTTGAAACATTGACAGAAACAGAGCATATGAATTAATACATATTTTCTGAAGTAAAAGTAGTTTATAACTCTTAATTATTGTTATTATTCATTAAATATAATTCACCACCTTTCCTCCAAAAGTTACTAGTTTTAGGAGGTGAAAATCAGGGACAGTTGAGAGGTATGGTTCCACAGAGGTAATGTGAAGATTCAGGAAGATTGTAGTGATGCAATTTTTTACTGAAAGGGTGATGAGCAAGTGAAAACTCTATCAAAAGATACAATGTATCATAAAATAATTGAAAGAAGTAAGCTCCATAGCATAGAGGAGCAAAGCGCTGATTAAAACACAGCCTACCTGAGATTGAGTAGTGGTTTGGGCACTGACAGACCTGACTGGGGAAGAAGAAAGAAATGGGCATTTCCCTCTCACCTCTGTCTAGGTGGTAGGGAGGATGCATTTGGAGTTCAGATTCCCTTAATAACTTCTCCCGTTCGATTCTCGGCTGGGCTTGGGAGTGCCTTCTGTGTGGAGTCTGCATGTCCTCACCGCGGTTGGGTAGCATTCAAAAGACATGCGTGCGTAAATGGGCGTGCCTTCGTTGAAGGTTGGGCGTCGAGCTGGCACCTCAGCGTTTCATAAAAATCTACTGCCAATCATTAATGGACCGGAGTTCCGCTGTGGTGACCCCTTACCGGGAAAAAGCCGAAAGACAAGCAACAACAATTCCCTTAATAACTTCTGCCTAGGTGGTAGAAAAGATGTGTTTGGAGTGCAAATTTGGCTTAAGAACTATCTGGTGGAGAATGAAGCCAAGCAGTAGGAGTAGCTTTCTGGGTAACAGAATCATCTATAGCTTATGTCACATGTGAAAGCAGGAAACAGCCATTGCCCTGCCCACTACATGCCCAGCTATAAAGTTGTACTGAGCATGCCCAGTTGAAAAGTCATAGTACCCCAATATAAACCCTCTGTTGGCTAACTGGATAATGACTCCCTCTGTGATTGTACTCTCAGATTGCAACATAATGGAAAGAAAGGTACTAATGGGTGCCAGCCAACAGAGGCACAGAGTAACAATGCATGCAAACATGTAAGATCGTTTAAAGAGTTATGATGGGGGCACTTAGTAAGGAAAATGAAACTAGGGACACATTTATATAAGGTGTTTGTATAACCAAGCCAGCTTAGAATATGGGACCTAATTCTTCAGGCATATCCAAGTACATGCATGTTTCTATAAGTGTTGCTTCTATAACTGATAGCATGCATCAGGGTACATAGTTGTATGTTACCATAAATGCCTCATCATAAGTTCGTAGTTCTGATTCATTGCATCACAGACCAAATACATTCAACTTTCCAAAGTATGTAGTTCTGATTCATTGCATCACAGACCAAATACATTCAGCTTTCCAAAGTATGTAGATTAGAGCTGTAACAAAAATGTATTGTTCCCAGATATCCCCCCTTCCGGATGTAAATTGCTGTACCGGCCATGAATCTGTGCATCAATTGTCCTCTGGTCCTAGTCATGTGCAAACATTGTCCTCTGGTCCTAGTCATGTGTGTCCTTTGTCCTCTGGTCGTAGTAATGTGTGTCCATTGTCCTCTGGCCCTAGTCACTAATGGTCAGTCTAAGACTAGAAAAGGCAGCAATAACAGCGTAGAACACTGTAGGCAAAATGTCAAATTTGACAATAGTTCTTGACCTCTTATTTCTAGCATCAAGGACAAAGTAAAAAACAATATTGGACAAATTCCCAAAACACACTTTTTAAAACATTAACACTATTCACTTAGAAAATTGACAGAATATTAATAAGACTAAGAGGATATGTATTAAGAGCTTTTGTGGTAATTAATTATTGAAATACAGCCCGGAGGCTTTTTTAAGTGCAAAAAGCACTTAATTGTGTTGTTTGCATTAATACCGTCAAGCCTATTTCTTTAGCCAAGAAGGTAATGAGCTAAGATGTCAGCACTTTTTTAACATTAACAAAGAGAAGAAAAAATTTTAGCAGTTTCAAGAGTTTGAAGTACTCCACTATCTTTCAATGATATTTAAAGCTGTGAGCGTGAATTTATTTTACAGAGTAGACAAACAACCTAAGTAACAAGCTTTTAGGCAGAAAAAGGAAAGCAGAGTGCATAGTGGAAAAATACCTCTCAACTGTATAGCTGTTCACAGAATGTCCAGACTTTTGCCTCATATTTTTGGTCTGTTTCTCAATAAAATTGTGGTTTTCTGGCAAATCATTGGCAATTCGTTAAGGATTGAAGTCAGAAAATAATGGCATACATTTGAGATACGGTCTTCATACCCCTCAGAAAATTCATGCTAATGCAAAACCTGTTATTTTATCAATTTTATAAGTTTTTAAGAGCAATACTTAAAAATTTTACCTATTTGTGGGACTTTGTCCCCCCATTATTTAAGGCTTTCTCCAGATTTCCTGCTCTAAGAGGTTGAGAGGTATGGTGGAAATCCAGCCAAGCAAAAATCAAACTCCACTTTGACAGCATGTATAGGCCAAGATAAGACTTCAGACCCTGGAGATGAGAGGAGGCAATACTGCCCTTTGTGCTCTGAAGTCACACATGTCACATCACCTGATGAAGAGGATTATAGCTATTTTGCATTCCACAGTGGAAGCCATGTGAGTAGTGAGGTGCGGCTTTGCTGATCTCACCCTTGCCTTGCTACTGTTTTGATGGATCCATATTAAGCTCCAGCACTTCCCTTCACATTTCAGTGTGAATAGAGACATCCATACTGCATGGCTTGTAAGCAAACTCCTTTTTAATGCATGTTTTCCTGCTATTCTCCTCAAGGATCCCTTCACAGCCAGTGCCTCCCTCTGATCGTTGTAGTTTGTTATGTCATGGCAACTGCCTTACCGAGCTCAATACCAAGACTTAGCTTATTATGTCCAGGCATGGCACAGCTGCTGGGAGAAGGGGAGAGAGTTCTATGAGCAGCTACAGTGAAGTAGCTGTTGTTTATGATCCACATGACAAAAGGTAAGGTGCTATATTAGAGAAGGAGAGATTTTTTTTTTCTTTTCTTAAGATGAATGATGTACATTGACAGCTACCATCAGTTTTCTTTCCCAATATATTCCGATTCATATGAATTGATTTTGCAGCAAGGGGAAATCTTCAGTCTATCAGGCACCATGCGCACCACAAACATATACAACCCCCCCCCCCAAAAAAAAAAATAGTTTTTGTTGTATAGCTGCTCAGTACTTTCCCACATCAGCCAGCATTCTAGTAGTTGACCTTTTTGCTGAACTTGGGTTAGTGGCATTGCAAAGCAGAAATGTAATGCTTAACCCAGTAAGTCATTTGGTAGGCAAACTTTTAAAAAATGTCAAGTGTTGTGCCCACACTTTGTGCACAGAACATTGTATGTTGACCTGTGTACTAGATCTGCAATTAAGATATCCTAGAGAAATCACATGACTTTAAAGCCATTGTTTACTATCTGGAAGTGTTTAGCTCATAAGGTGGTAGCACCTAGAGAAGTCAAATAAATAGTTGGCTCTGTGCCATGGAGAGTTCCGTGACATTGACCAAGACAAAGAGGAATGGAAGTTCTAGTCATTTGACCTTTCCTACATCTAACTGCTGCCTAAACTGCCACTCCTCATTTTGCTCTAATTTGAAAGATTCATACCAAAACTACTGCTCTTATACATGACACAAAATGTTATGATAGAAAATGGCAGACTTTGAGCTAATAAGTTAAATCAGCTGAGAAATTTACATTGTTTAATCTTCTTCTCCAACGTTTGCAGCAAAAATACATATAACAAGGAGGAGAAGGTACATCTCACAATAGATGATGATACTTGTTATAACAGAATTGAAAACAAAATCATTATGATTATAGATTGCCTTAGCTGTCTGTCTGCAAAATCATACTTGGACAGAGAGTCTTTAAGTCTTCTGGGTCAGTAGTCACTGGTTAATATGTAGCTTTCCAGAAAGAATTTGTGAACACTTACACATCGTAATATTCCCAAAAACTGTTCAGAAAATGCTGCCTTAAATATATAATGGAATAAGGCATTAGGATACCATGCTAAAATGTCAATTAGTGTGATAAGGGCATAACTATTTAAAGATTCTTTTTGCCAAGGTTATTAGTACCAGAAAAAATAGCTGGAGGAAAAAAATACTTTATTTTCTTCCCTAGCTGCGTTGTCATGACTTATAGATGAATTAAACAGGATGCATTTCTACCATGCTTAAATACTTTCTTTTCTAATTAACAAATAATTATTAAACATGCTTAATAATGAAATCAAACATTCATCTTAAAGTAACAGAACATTTAAAACATTATATTAAACACTGACAAGCAATTTCCCCATTCCCACTGTGAGGTCAGAGTCCTATACTTCAAAATCAACATAGTTTCTAATGCATTCAAAATACAAACTACATTCCCACCCTTCAATAATTTAATCATTGTACAAGAATACATTCAAAATCATTTACATTGCTATTATGATATTCAAGAGCATGCAATGCCAAATTGCTAGTAATATTTTTATTCTTAATATCAGATAAATGTTCCTGTATGCATACTTTAACCTTACTTTTTGTTTGCTCAGTATGCAATTTAAACTGTTATCAACTAAATTTAATAGCGTACACCACCTTATCAGGCAAGCAAGAATAAAATAAACTCAGCGTATGTATTTAACCATTAACTTATAGGTTTATATGTTCATAGGCACATAAGGGTATACTAGGCTAATGACCACTGGGGCCCTTAAAAATCTAGCCATGCACCCAAATGTGATCCACAATTTTGATTTATACTTGATTTATAGGGGATGATTTACTAATTGCATCTATCCATCAGAGGTATAGGAGCCAGACCTCGGGTACATTTCCAATTCACATGGATAGAGAGCCTGTTCCAGACAATGGAAATTCTCCAAGAAACATTTCTGTCTCTCCAATATGTCCTATTTATGTTGCAAGCAAAATTTTTAAAGGTAAAATTGTGAAAACCAGTATGTTTGCATTCAGTTCCACATAAAACATACATATGTATACACTTTGCATGCCCCACATTTGTGCATTCCCATCTTATCAACACTTGCCAATTCCAGGGGTACCTTATATGACATAATCTCACCTAAATGCAGGCTTCTAGTTTTTGAAAAAACAGGCAACCTAGGTAACACATTCTAGAAGGTACTATCTGACATTAAGATATGCCAGTTCAACCTGATCTGGACAAAGCCTGGCAGAATGGGGGACAAAGGCTCAAAGATAGGGATAGATTTTAAATACTGCTTTTGTAAACTTAGAAAATTGCTAGAATAACAGAACAGGATCTGTCTTAACATGCATTTTTCTGAAAGCTATGTAGTCTGAAACACAAATGTATATCATTATTTAGTGACTTCAGTCCTCAGATCATCCCAGTAATTTGCCAGAAATTCATAAATTGTATGAGGAACAGACCAAAAATATGAGGCAAAAATCTGGACATTCTGCAAAAATCTGGACAGTTGTGAGATATGTTTCTCAATCAAATTCTCAGCATCACCCACTTTGTATTAACTGTAATTCCATATCCTAGAAGAAATCAGGAAACATCTCTTAATTTGAGATGTTATTCTTTATTCTAATAAACTCTACTGACTATAGAGAATGAACCAAATTATTTATTATTTATTTATATTTGTTATATGAGGCTGTACACTGATCTCAATGGACCATTTGCAGGCATAGTCTGGGAAAATAAGATCACATAAATAATGAACAAAACATATTTACAGATACAAGGATATGCTAAAACACATATACATATTTACAGATGCAAGAATATGCTAAAACATTTAGTTTAATAAACAGTTTAAACCACATTTTCTCAAACCTAAAAACATTATGCATTAAAAAAGTACAGAAGTGATAAAATATAAGAAAAAGGATCCTCTCTGAAATAATGTGAAACTGCTCTGATACCAAAATTATGCTGAGTAGACATGTTTAGACTCCTAACATCCAAAGTAAGCCAGTAATAAGTATTACTCCAAATCACAGTTTAAAACATATTTTCTGCTTCAGAAGCATGTCTTACATAGGATTTAGATTTATCCACAAAATATTTCAAAATACTTGTTAAAACGTTGCCATTGATAAATATTTATGGGTATCCATATCTATGGAACCCTCTAGGAATAAATCATTTAAAGTTTCCCTAATCTTACTATATGCTACGTTGACCTTGTTCAATGTCACCTGCCTATAAGAGGGAGTTTCTAGATATTTGAACATATAGTCAACATAGGTGCAATGATCCATAAATACCAGACCTCCCCCTTCATCTGGTTTCATTACCCTGATGTTGCATTCTTTCAATAAATTAATGAAATCCTGTTCCAAAAAGGTGATATTATTGATGTATTATAGTAAGATTAGGGAAACTTTAAATGATTTATTCCTCTTATTGTTCCTGGTTCGTTTTAACAGTTTTTTGCTTGTTTGTTTGGTGAAGTATTTCAAAATACTGTCCAATACCCATTTTTTTCCAATTAACTACCCACACCAGAAATTATCTGACTGCCTGGGAGAGGTTATGTAAAGATTTATGAATTTTTGGAACACTATAAAAACGGCCAACAATGAGAACTTCACAATGTCAAAATATCCTTTTCATTAAAAAAAAAACAGATTAGAAATTTGTAAGACACTTCACCCATAATTCATTCTCACAAACTTCTCAAATATGTTTATTACAGTATTTGTCTTAGCAGGAACAAAATTGCTTTTATTTTTTAACACCAACATTTGTATTAAACTAGACTGTCTAACCAGTTCTACTTCATCATTAAATGTATTTTGAAAATTGCTAACAACAGAATTTATGGATAAGTCACTTAAATCCAATTCATCAAAACATTCAGCTACTGTGGTAAAGTTGTCCATATTATCCTGAACAGATGCACGCACAGTCTCTTTCATTCCCTTATCAAACCTAGTTTTTAGCAGCATTATTCTAGAAAGTCTAAACAAATCAGTTACTATTTTGTTCCAAGTTGGAAAGTTTGTTGGCATAAATGGCAGCCCTTTTTGAAATTAGTGGTGGGGATTTTTATTATGAAAACATACTTTGTATATATTTCTTAGACACCAGGATTTTTATAGTTCTCTGTGTCTTTGAAATTAGTCTCACAAGATGTACATAACTTTTTCATAAAAAAAGGCTTGGATTTATTTGGAAAATATGGAATGGAGTAACTGGGGAAAGTAAAAAAGCAGGAAAATGGGAGAAAAATAAAATTAAATTAAAATCTTCAGCTTTTTTTGTGAGGTTCCATCAAAGAGGTAATAATTTTGTCAGAGAGAGTAGCAGGACTCCTATTCATAACAAAATCATGTCATATATTTTGCCTTTCTGTGCTTCATTGAAATATTCAAAATATTTTTAGGTTCCTAATACTTGACAAATCTAGGTCCATGGGCCAAAATGAAGCCAGAATGCTGTTAACTGACATGTGTAATTCCAAGAAGAAACCAGAATGTTGTTAGTTGACTTTTGTATTTTCTGTCTCCCGTTTGCATGTGTGGATGTCTTTTCAGGTTTTAGCATTTTTTGTGTGTGATTGTGTGTGTGTGTGTGTGTGTGTGTGTGTGTGTGTGTGTGTGTGTGTGTGTGTGTGTGTGTGTGTATGTGCGTGTAGCCCCCAAAACTTAGACAACAAAGTGATATTCACAGAGAACTGGATCTGACAAAGTGTGAAAGATTAGACCCAAGTTTCCCATATGTTATAAACATGAGTCTGAGAACACAGAGTGAATTTAGTCAGGTTTTTGTCTATTCTTCTGGCATAATAACTTTTGCACTGTCTCTCTAGCTGGGTCAGTTGTTTTATCATCCATAGACAAAAAGGTGCATTATACTCTATGAGTAGTCTAAGCAGAGGCTTACACATGGAAATTAGAATCTGAATTGACCTACTTGCAGTGCCCCTTAAAATCATGCCTACTATTACAATTTTTTCTAACAGCAGTACATATGTTATTATTAAATTAGACATACTTTATCATAGGCATGACATGTCATTTAGCAGTTGTCTTTTTTAACTTTCTGCATTGTCAATGAATCTTCCACTGAATGACACCATTGGTATAACTGAAGTTCGAGTCACTGCTTGGTTATTACCAGTTTAATTCAGACATTCCTGAAGCATGGCTGAGTCAGCATGTGATAAAACTAGATATAATGTTTTTCATCTGTGTTTTGTTTAGTTTCCTATATATTATCACTTGATTTGTGCCAGCAATGAGGCTGTTAAGCAATAAAAGCCCTAGTACTGATTTTGTGGCACAGTTTTTGTATTCACTGAGTGTCTTATTATTTTATCCCATAGCATCAGCACTGATTTCTTCCACAGAGCCAGTTATATACCTGTATTACTGTAGTGTTATTGCATTTCAGTTGTATTATGCTTTCTCTCATAATGGGGTGTAAAATAATATTAAATTAATTCATTCTCTGATACTCACAGTTAGGTCTAGACCCAACCGTCAATGAGCAGAAGGCAAAAAATGTGATGGTATATCAGTATACACCACACAGACACACGCACACAGACACACGCACGCACACACACACACACACACACACACACACACACACACACACACACACACACACACACACACACACACACACACACACACACACACAACAACAACAACACTGTCTGTCTCTATCTGTATCTCTATCTCTGTGTCATTGCACACACATACACATATAGTCAATGTAGAGGATCCACATTTTTGGGGTTCAAGAAAGGAAACCAAAGCACCTCACAAAACCCTTAAAGAGAAAAAGTTGACTTACAGACTCACACAAAAACCACCCACAGCCAGGGATTAAAATAGACAATCAAGCTGCCATAGCACACTGTGTCACTTGACACCTTTTGTTCTGTGGCAACAGAAAGTCTGTTAGTTTTAGAAGCAGGACTTTACTTGGACAGAGTCATATTGAGTTTAACCATTATGTAAAACTCAAGTTTTCTTTTTAACACAAAGGTAAGTATTTTTTACAGAATTAAGTATCTTCAGTCTAATGATTTGACCTTTGCACAGCCCAGTTTAGGTCTGCATTGTAAAAATTAATTCTTAAAACATATGAAATTGTTTTTGAGGGAGTAAGAATACATTAACTCTGCCTTGGGTCCTTAGTAGAATAGCAAAACTCAGCATGGCAAAGAGAAATATCATCATAATATTACCATGAAAGGCCAACTGCCCATAAATAAAATAAAGTAAACTAATGTACATCCATAAAATAAAACAAAGCACTTGCTTGTCATTGGGGCTGCACACCCCTACTAATTTTGAGATTGAACACATTTTGAAAAGGGACAAACTGCACAAAGTGTAGATTTGCTCAATACTTTTTCTGAAAAGTATAGCAAGCTAGGAAAACACGTGGTGATCTAAAGCACATGTCAAACCAATTTTTGTTCTGGTAGGTATCAAGCTAGTAAAGAAAAAAAAATGTCCTGTATACACACTTTCAAACAAATGGAGGGAAGACAGAGAGGCATGTGTTATATATTTCTGTATGCATCTATAGTGTTAGATACACATAAAATAAAGTTGCTTGTTGGCACTGTCTAATAAAAACAGTTTATGTAAAAATCACACTCTATACCATAGTGTACATTTTTATATATTTACAAGCAGGAAATTGTTGCCACCTTTTTACACAGCATTAATTATTAAAGCAATAACCAACAACATGGTGTGGTATATTGAAGATTTACCCACGGCTGGTGTAGTTTAAATAAAGCCAACCGTGGGTAAATTTCAATATACCGCAACCACAGAGTCATTTATTGCTATTATACAATGAAATTATTTAAGAAAAAATATACTTACTTTTCTTTAAATAATGTCTCTGTATAATGGCGCATTACTGTTCCTCCACTGGTTGTGATATACTGCTTCCCTGTTGCGTCCCACACATATCCAGTACATCAATGCTTAGAAACGGAAGCAACAAAGAAAAGAAAGTCTGCTTTGCTCCATTGCTCCATTTTTTTCTTTTTTTTTTTATTTGTTAAAAAAATATTTTGAGCACTTTATACCAATGGAAAAAAGTCCGGGTGACTAGACCTTTTTCCATTGGTATATTGAGGGATTTACAAAGCGCACGCTGGCCAATCAGCATGCATGTTTTGGAATATTAATGTGGGGTCATTGTATAATTACAAATAATTTACAGGAATGATTCATAATTCAGCATTAAACCATGCTTCTAACAGGTACCCACCACAAGGAATGAAGCAAACAATGAAAGGAAGGTACTTTTGCAGAGGTAGAGAATCCTAAAGTTGTTTGGGTGTTTGTCTTTTTGGCTTTTCCCGGTTAGGGCTCGCCACAGCGGAACTCCGGTCCGCTAATGATTGGCAGTAGATGTTTATGGTGCTGAGTTGCCAGCCCAACGCCCAACCTTCAGCAAAGGCACACCCATTCACGCATGTCTTTTGGAGGCCCCGAGACCGTGGGGAGGACATGCAGACTCCACACAGAAGGCACTCGAGAATCGAACAGGAGAACCAATCCTAAAGTATAGTTGTGAATTCAGTAACCTATATTTGTAACGCATCATTTTCAGAAAAACATAGATAATAAATAAGTATTGTGTGCTCTCAACTGTTGAAATGCCTTTTCTCCGTACTCATTTCTTAGTTTTCTCTTTATGGCAAAAATCTATCTTCCCATGGACTTTATCTTCTTTTACTTGCTCTCAGGACCTGCTTCAACCGAATTTGGACATGAAATCAGCTGCTGTACTGATGGATACAGCTCAGAAATGCTTTTAACACAAAAGCTGTTTCACATACTCACTACTGAAATCTTGTTTTATGTGCAAATCAATGTTTTTTACATTTCTGGTTTGTCATGAGGATAATAAAGAAACCATTTCAGTAAACTACAAAGTTGCACTCAGTTCCAAAAGGAACTTGTAAATCATGTCTTTGAAAATTCACGTTGCAAGTGTTTTGTCCCCTCCACATAATGATTCATTTCTTTCCTTTCCCCATTTCCTGTTTCATTGAAGACTCCACCATAGTAAATCTGTCATGTTATCTATGGTGCACCTACAGTATACTCACCATACTAACATTCTTTCCCAGTTATGTTTTCTCTCTTCAGACATGCTTCCAATGAATTCAATACTGAGGTTCTGTGATACACACAAATAAAGTCTTGACTAAGATCCAGATGACATGAGTTTCGTTAGTGGCTCAAGCAATAAACACAAAGTGTGGGGAAGAAGGAAGCAGCAGAATGCAAGTTTGCCAAACATGGGAGGAGACAGACTGTGGTATTGTGGCTGTTTTGTTGCACACAAGAAGAAATTTGCATATGAAATGGCTCTAACTGAAGATGAGGACTTGGTCTACAAAACCAGTGGCACCGGTCCTCTTTAGCAAATGGGTGAGAGCACTAACCTATAGGGTAGAACATAGTAAGACAGTATGATGATGTAGACACTTCCATCAACTACCAACGGATGGCTTTAATGCCTTAACTGGGAAAATCCCCAATCACTGGCAGGATTTTAACTTCAATAAGTGATCAGCTCTTGCTCTCTGGGGAACATTTGGGCTGACTGTTTGCAAAGGGCAAATGGTCAACAGACAGTATGGAATAAACATGATAAGGGAGGATGGCATAATGGATAAGGGGTTTACCTTACAGACACAAGGTGCAGGGTTTGATTCTCACATGGGATAATTGGCTAGGCTTGAAATGGCCCACAAGGGTAGTTAGCCTAGTATTAATCTATGAACCTATAAAGCATTGTTTTTTTTTTCTACATTTAAACAATAATCTGATTCTTACAATAAAAATAACTTTTAATTCTATACTTTTACTTTCTATCCTGTCACCTAAATGTGTATAATATATATATTGTATGTATTAAAAGTACCCTGTATCTAAGGTAACAATGTAGCCAGCTTGTACACGTCATCTTCTTCTTCTTCTTTCTGCTGTTCCTGTTAGGGGTCACCACAGCGGATCATCTGTTTTCATTTCTTCCTGTCCTCTGCATCTTGCTCTGTCACACCAACCACCTGCGTGTCCTCCCTTACCACATCCATAAACCTTATCTTAGGCCTTCCCCTTTTCCTCTTACCTGGCAGCTCCATCCCTAGCATCCTTCTCCCAATATACGCAGCATCCCTTCTCAGCACATGCCCAAACCAATGCAATCTCGCCTCTCTGGCTTTGTCTCCAAACCATCCAACCTGAGCTGACCCTGTAATATACTGATTCCAAATCCTGTCCATCCTCGTCACACCCAGTGCAAATTTTAACATCTTTAACTCTGTCACCTCCAGCTCTCACTCCTGTCTTTTCGTCAATGCCACCGTCTCCAACCCATATAACATAGCTGGTCTCATTACTCTCTTGTAGACCTTCCCTTTCACTCTTACTGGTACCCGTCTGTCATAAATCACTCCTGACAGTCTTCTCCACCCTTTCCACCCTGCCTGTACTCTCTTCACCTCTCTTCTACACTCACCATTACTCTGAACTGTTGACCCCAAGTATTTAAACTCATCCACCTTTGCCAACTCTACTCCCTGCATCCTCACCATTCCTCTATCCTCCCTCTCATTCACATACATATATTCTGTCTTAGTCCTGCTGACCTTCATTCCTCTCTTCTCTAGAGCATATCTCCACCTCTCCAGGGTCTCCTCCACCTGTTCCTTACTCTCACTATGGATCAGAATGTCATCCACAAACATCATAGTCCACGGAGACTCCTGTCTGATCTAATCTGTCAGCTTGTACACATCATAATACTACATAATTTCAGTGATGTGGTGGCTGAGACTCAAATCATAACTAAAAAGGGTCTTAGGACCACCTTCCTATTTAATTAACAATGATAAAATAAATGTAGTAATGGAAAATCGTGGGTCTGGCACTAAAGCCTCACCGGTAGACCAGAGGACCTCTGACCCCACCTGATGTATTATACAGTGACCTGCAGCTTATTGTTTCTTTTACGAAAGAGTATCTAGATAATGTTATGTTGGAGGGAGTGATAAAGGAGGAGCCTGGTGAGAATGGACACAGTCCCAGACCTAACCCTGACCAGGATGGTCCCAAGACTGACCAAGCTGTTCACAAAAGGAGGGGAATCTGCATGTAGTGGTCCATATGGTAACCAATAACCTAATGGAAGGGACCAAGAATGAGACAGTGGAAAGGATCAGGGGGTCAGGGACAATTTGTAGTGCGTGTGGAGTCTGAAAACAGTCTCAGAAGTGATACCTACATCAAAGGTTAGCAGCATGAGGAAGGGAGGCATTTGGCAGTTTAACTGTTGGCTTGGAGAACTGGCTAATGAGATGTACATTGTGATTTTATTATTGAATGAGTTTTGACTAACCATTACTATAATTTTACTTAATTTGTCTCCATTTCTGTGGGTTTTTTTTATGACATTCAATGTTTATGTAATAGGTTCATAGGTTTATAGGTAGGTACTATGCTATCAGCCCAAGGGCCTAAGTAAGCCTAGCCAACAAGGTTCCCTGGCTTACGCCACCCACGAAAGCTATTTTCCTGTGCTCCTGTCAAGCAGAGCCACAGAAGTGATCCCTGGGGTGTAGTTCCTATTTCCCATCCACTCATCAAGATTTTTCTTGAAGAGTGCTAATGAGGAACTTTGCTTGACATAGATGGGTAGCTTGTTCCAGAATATGAGAAGTCTCTGGGACAGGAATCTATCCCTCTAGAATGTCCTGTTAATTGTGGTGACAAGGTTTAGGTCCCTAGAGCGTATAGCTCGGAGGGATTGGGATTTTTTTAGGTGTAGCATGTCCAACAGTTCTGGGTTTGACATAACTTTATATGTTAGGCAGAGATCACCTCGGAGTAGGCAATATGCTATGGAAAAAAGCTGGAGTTTTTTGAGACGGTCAGTGTAGGGCATCAGTTTGAGGCCAGTAATCCTCTTTGTGAGGTACTTCTGTGGCCTTTCCAGCTGCTGCAGATGTCTTGTGAAGTACATTCCAAAAGGGGCATTGTACTCTATAATGGGTCTAATGAGTGTCGAATAGAGGGGAACAATGACCTCTTTTTTCCTGGATGAGAAACCTTCTGTGATGATGTGTGCCACATAGAAGCATTTCCTGACTATTGTGGCGATGTGATTATCAAAGGAGAGACTACTGTCCACCTGGGTCCCAAGGTCTCTTATCACACATTCAGCATTAAGTAGACTGCCGCCTACATTGTAGTTCATGGGTACAGAGTTTTTACCAAAGGGGATGACAATGCATTTTTTGGCATTGAGCTTGAGGCCATGGCTCTGACACCAGGCATCTGTCTCAGTGAGGCCCTTCTGTAGGATGTCCACATCAATTGGGGACTCGACTATGGCTCCTAGTTTGCAGTCATCTGTGAACTTCATTAGCCAAAGGCCTTCTGTGTTAGCCTGTACTTCAGAGAAGTAGCTACCAAACAGGAGAGGTCCCAGGACTGAACCCTGTGGTACTCCACTTGTAATTGGTTTGAAGTCAGATTTGGAGTCTGCAACTTTTACAGTGTGGGTTCTGTCAGTGAGCCAGTTGGCAACCCATCTTGTGATGTAGGGATTTATACCTAGTTTAGTGAGTTTAGCTATAATTCCAGAATGGGGGATGGTGACGAAAGCCTTGGCGAGGTCAAGATAGGCTGTGTGAACCAACTTACCCTCGTCTACGGCTTTGGCGACAGCCTCAAAGAAGTCGATCAGGTTCAGGAGGCATGATCTTCCTTTCACAAACCCGAACTGGGTGGGGTCCAGAGTTTGGAGATTACAATGTCTTTGTTTATGAGTTCCATGATGATGCGTTCCATGGCCTTACAGACCAGGCTCGTCAGGCTAATAGGGCGATAGTTCCCGGGATCAGTGGTGGCTACCTCTTTGTGGAGTGTGATAACTGTTGCTGTGCGCCATTCAGTGGACACAAAGCCTGACATGAGGCTATGATTGAACGGTTCCACTTGAAATCATCGAATTACCATTTAATCAAATTGCAAATCATCGAGACCAAATTCGATGATATGAGTTTTCGGTGAAATGAGTTTTCGACGATTTGGTCTCGATGATTTGCAATTCGATGAAATGGTAATTCGATGATTTCAAGTGGAACCAGTTGAACATGGTGCTTAGGTAGGGAGCCAGTTTGTTCTGAAGTTCATGTAAAACACAGCCTGGGATGTTGTCCGGTCCCATGGATGCTGTGTTTTTGGCTTTAGAGAGTGCAGCTTTTACCTGCATAGTTGTGATTACAGGGACTTTGCATTCTTCCTGTATAGATATGGGCTCTTTAGGGGGTGAGGGGGGGTAAAGTTTGCACTGAACCTATCTGCCAGGATGTTGGCAATATCAGTTGGTTCTGTAATTTCTGTACCATTGTGCTGTTACTCAGAGCAGATCTGGGTGTTGCCACTGAGATTCTTGACATAGCTATAGAATGCTTTGTGGTTGTCCCTAGAATCAGAGGCAATTTTGTTTTCATAGCTAGCTTTGGAGGATCTTGTAAGGGATCTCAGCTTCTTACTGAGGCTAACCAGATAGCTCCTGCACTCATGGGATTTTCTCTTTTGCAACAGTTTCTTCCTTCTGTTGTAGAGTTTGTTTATGGCAGAGGACCACTAGATTGGCTTCCATTTTTTGGAGGATAGCATTTTGGTTCTGTTTGGGATAGCACGATCCATGCACTCTTGTAAGTGCTTATAGAGTGCATTTGTGAAGGATTCAGCAGTCGTAACTGTATTGTAGTAAGCATGAAGTTAGCTATGGAGAATTTTTTTACCATGGTTTGCTTAATTAGGGGTGGGGGTGGGATGTGGATATCTAGGGTGATTAGCTTATGGTCAGATCTGACCTACAAGGAGTTGACTTCAGGTGTGGAACACCAGTCACTCATGTTGGTAATGACTAGGTCTAGGATATTGTTGCCCCTGGTGGGGGTGTGGATAAGTTGATCCGGGGCACTGGAATTTATGAATTCCAGGAAGCGCTGAGCGAAGGAGTTGGTACATGAGCAGTTTTCCCAGTTAATGGTGGGGTAGTTGAAATCACTCATTATTAGGGTGTTTGGCTGAACCCTAATATTTTCCAGTACATCAAGAAAAGAGGATTGAGAATCCTGGGGCATGGTGGGGGATCTGTAGCAGCTACAATTTGGATTGCAGTTTTGCCCAGAGTTAGTTGCACTTGGATAAACTCGGATGCATTATGCTGAACAACTAGCCAGGAGTTGTCGATATCCTTAATGAATATGGGCACACCTCCACTTTTGGTGTTCCGGTCCAGGTTAGGTGGCCAAAAAGTGTGGTACGAGTTATAGCTTGGTAATGCAGGGGTGCTCTCTGGAGCCTTGAACCAGGTCTCAGTCACTGCACAGATATCAGTGTTCTTCATTTTAAGGAGTGCCTTGAGGGAGTGCATTTTGAGATATAGACTTCTAGCATTGAGTAGCATTACCCTCAGTTTTTGCTTGTCTGTTCCTGTTATGGTGGTGAATTTGTCATTTGAACCTTGCCTAAAAAAGGCGCTATAGGGGCGGCAAGAGCTTTAGCCAGTATGCAGAATCCCAGGGGTGACAGGTGCAGGCCATCTCTGGCAAAGCATCGTGGTCTGTTGACCATGTCGTCCCAGGCAGACAGATACTGGATCCCCTTAGAATGACACCAGAAGCTTAGCCAATTGTTGAAGGCAATCATTTTGTCCTTGTACTACGGTATCCTGGGAAATGGCAGGATGCTACTCAGGGCTAGGGTCATACCTGCCTGGGCTACAAGACTGGAGAGCTCTTCCATATCTTTTTTCATGTAGTCCAGGGTGGTACATCTCAGGTCATTCACACCAACATGGACAATGACAGAATCATATTTGTACTTGTTGTGGAGTGACCTGAGTGTGTGAGTTATGTGGTGGATCCTGACACCGGACAGGCAGCTGACAGTAACCTTCTCCTTGTTTAGCCTGGTGAGTGGGACATCAGTGTGCCTGACTATAGAGTCACCTATGACTAGTGTGTTGGGTACATTGTTTTGCCTTATGGGCTGTGGTTGAGTGGCTCACTGTGTCTGTGGGCTATGTGTCATTTGGATTGTGCTGGGGGTGGAAGTTGCTTGCGTTTCCGCTTTGGAGATCTCTGTTGCTTGAGCAGATTATTATTGAGAGCCTCCGCGAATGTACACAATTTGGACTAGGTCACAGCTGAAAATGGCTCTTGGAGAAATTTTTACCTGGATAACAATTACAATTAAATATTTAGATAGACTGGCTGACAGAAATATACATGCCTAACAGCACAGAGGACTAAAGCTCTGAGTTGTTATTGAGCTGCTTCCTGTGCTCAGGTACATGGTTTGATTCCTTGCAGCTTCATTATCAAACTGTGTGACAATGAACAAGTCACTTAATCAGACAGTGCTCCTGGGTTGCCCTTGAAAAGACACAGTTATGTCCAGTGGACTTACCTGATCAACAAATTGGTAAATACAAATTTAAAAACATGATAGACAGTGGCAAAGTAGGGGAACTCCAGTAATCCCCTTGGAACTCTGTTGAAGCAGGCTGTAAAAGCACATTAAGATAACTGCACCTTCATGATGAGGTACAAAAGCTGTTGAAGAAAATAAAACAAGATATTGTTGGGTATGAAGAAGGAGGTACTATAGTAGAGTAAGCCAGCAGATCTGCGCAAGGAAAATGAAGAACTTACAAAGCAAGGTGGCAAATAACAAAGATGATTTGGGTAAGAGAGGAAGTACATAAATAAGTAAGGTGATGATATGAAAAAAATGGCTGCATCATGGAGGAGGCCCTCAGTCAGATGAGGTACAGGAAAGTGGACAGAAGGAATGTAGCAAATGAATAGTAGGTAGGATAACGAGAATAAAAACACGATAAAAAATAAGGAGACGATCAGAAGCGCTGAGGATCACATAGGAAAACAAGAGAAGATGGGCATGATATTATTTGTCTGTGCAGAGCTAAAGTCCATATTATACACAGTGTACATACTAAATCCTGAGTACTTGATAACAGTTTTCAATCTTACTCACAAACACTGGCTAATCTACAATGTATGTACTGTACCTGTGTACTATGTATGTATTCTACCTATGTTCCAAATTTCAGCTGTACACCACAAATCTATTAATTACCTTTATTTTTAAATTAATATTTTTTGTTTGTTCTCTCCACTGTAACTGTTGATGTGCCGCATACCACTGTAAAAACATGTCTTTTGTAATTTGTGTGTATACTGATCATGTCTAAATAACTAAATGTTTCTGTAATTTTTCTTTGTGGAGCTTTTCTCCCTGGGCCTCTGCTGAAAAAGGGCCTTTTCGGCTCAGTCAGACACCCCCGGTTAACAAATGTAAAATAAAAAATAAAAATAAAATATTACAAAAGCATCCAGAAAAATGAACAGTATTGCAACTCATAGTATCGCTCCAGTACTGCAAACCCGAAAAATAAACATGTATTCCCAGTACTCTAGATAGGCCCAGTATTTTAAAGCTCAAGCTATTTTATAACTGAACAGCCAGGTTATTGTAGAGTTATTTGCAGCTTTTAGGGAAAATATTTTGGTATTTCTGAAAAATGTTGTAACTTTGTAAACATTTATTTTCCATGAATTTGGCTTGAAAGAAATGTTTGTTTTGGTTTTTTTTTTTGGGGGGGGGTGCAAATGGAAAGGAAACTTGTTGCTAAAATTATTGAATCTGTTTTATCAAAAATGTTATTTGATGAACATATTTGCTTGTAGAAAGAGGTGTGATGATGGGATTTGTACTTGCCCAAGTTATGCCAGTTTACTGATGGACAACTTAAGCAACAAGTAATTTGCCAATATGAATAATTTCAAGGTAATGCTAGATTTTATGCTAGGTGTACTTGTTTTTACCTTTTGTAGTTGATTTGTGAAGGTTATTTTGAATAATTTCATGGTTTGTTTTGCAATTTAAATAGTAGCCAATAATATTATTTTACTTTTGAGTTGGCAGTGCATAAGTGCATGGCCGTCAGACCTCAGAACATTGCACTGAGAGAGTTGATTGACTCTGCCCTAACTTTATTTTCATGAAGACCAAGCATGTATATTATTTCATTAGCTCATGAGTCAGATTCATTAACACGTACACTAAGTGTACACGATCTGTATTCAAGAACATCCGTACCATATTTTTAGTCACTCAGAAAGATTACAGTAAGTGTACGTATAGTCTAAACTTTGTGGTAACCTTTATGAATCCCCTCAATATTTAAGGCTGCAAGAAAATCAGTAGGAAAACTAAATGTAGAAGGAAAATGGGGTGAGTTATACCTGCGGTGTCTGTTCACTCAGAATGGTGTACTCAGTGTACACTTAGTGTAGGCATTAATGAATCCCAGGGCATATCACATAGAATCAACAACTGTGTCCTCACTTTCAAAACAATTTCATTTCTAAAAAATAAGTATGTGAAATGCAGTGGCAGAAAGAAAATAAATATATTTAATTTAAAATAACTTTGGCATAAGTAAACTGCTCATTGTGTTATTTGGAGCAAAATATCCACAGACTGAATTGATTTAATTCATGTGTATATTTTGAATGCCTGAGCAGGATTTCTGATAGCACTTTGTATATTTTATTGCTTTAATTATTTTAATAGCTCTTATTATGCATTACTTGTCTAAGGGATTACCACATTTTATTAATCAAGTTATCTTTCCTTGATGATAACTCATTCTCATTCCAGGCAGTGTCCCACCTCCCATTGCCATACCTTGCAAGCCCAGCACTCTTGGTAATTATTACAAGTCAAATACATTGATTGACTCACACATAAGTGAATAAACGCTGAGTGTACAGTTCTTGATTTGTTACAGTAAAGAGTAAACGGTCATGTAAAACTACAGACGGTTTATCGCAGTGGGTTAATGCTATGACCTAGTAATGAGGTATATACAGTAGCCATGGCTATGTGTCCCTTAATCTCCACTTGTAAACCTTATAACTTAGCAAGCTTTTCAACCAACCAGTGCTCCTCAGTTGGCCCTGACAAGGGGTACTTGTGCTTAATCTGTTTACCTGCTAACAATTTAACAAACAAATGATGACATGATCCTACTAGGCTATCCATAAAACTACTTACATCATATCAGAAGACAAGGAGTTGGTGAATCAGTCTACTAGACATGCTAGAAGTATGGATCATTTTGATATGAAGGGAATCTTGGAAGTTATCAAGACCAGCTTATATTTGTTAGTGAAGCATTTAATCAGAACTGGGTGGGATGCAACACTGATTACTGATATCAAATTAATTTATATTTAGACTAGACATCAACAAAGTAGGCCTTTAACCATGTCAAAATAATTTATTGAACTTGGGGACCTGAAGGAGAAGGAGGGCATGCTGGGTGCACAAGCATCCTTGGGCTATGGGTACCTACTCAATATCTTGCCATAACGCATCAGTTATGCAGTACATGTTTGTAAACAGTCACAGATGTAGCATAATGTAGCCTTTCCTATGGAGAAATTACAGGAAAGAAAAATACTTACACAAGAAAAACTCTCAAAAGCTTTAAATGAAAATTTGTGTTCATTAATACAACAGATTCATGAAAAAGACAATATATAGACCAAGAAATATTGGGCTGTTTTGAGGAAATGTGAAAATATAAAGAATAAAATCTAGAGATTTTTGAAAGATATAAAAAGGAAATATGGACATAGGAAAGAAAGAGAGATATGATATGGTGCAATATTTATTGAAAGGAGAAAGACAAATTAATCAATAGAAAAAAGCAGCCGCAAAGATATTCGAAGAGTAATACAGGCAAAGACATCCTGATATGGACAATTTCACAATGCAAAAAATAAGATCACAAAGGGGGCTCATAGAACAGAAAATTAGTAAAGGAAAAGTTAAAACATAGAAGCAAAAGTTATGGAATATCTGTGAAGTGAAACATTTAGTGTAGAAAATCTAACATAGGTTATATCAGCATAATGAAAGAGTGAGTCCCCCAAGTCAGGAGAAACAGGAGGAGCAGGAGACATCTGAAAAAGAAAATATGGACATGGGAAAGAAAAAGAGATTTAATATGGTGCAATATCTATGCAAAGGAGAAAGCAAAATTAATCAATGAAAACAGAGAAGCACCAAATATATTTGAAGAGGAATACAGGCAAAGGCATCCAGCTATGGAAAATTTTACAATGCAAAAAAAAAAAAAGAAAACAAACAGGAAAAGTAGAAAAGATGATTAGTAATGGAAATGTTAAAGAAATAGAAACTGAGGTTATGGATCACCTCTAAAGTGAAGGATTTAGTGTAGAAAATCTAACTGTGATAACACCACAGCAGGATAGAACAATAAATTCCCAAGTTAAGGAGAAACCAGTGGAGTGGAAAACATCTGATCAATTGCCATATGAAAACACTTTGGAGCCTCCACTAGGAAACCAATATAAAAGCTCAGTTGGAGTTGTACATCAAGGGAAGGAACAGGCAACTGTGACAACTCTGACACAGTCAGTGTTGTGGAGTGATAGGGCAGTGAGATCCCACATGAAACAGCAACGGATGACACAGGATGAAACTAAAGAGAATAAGGCACAATAAGATGCTCTGGAGCTTTCTGTAGAATGCCTGCAGGAAATGGAGAACAAATAATATGCCCTCAGTTTAGAAGAAAATGATCTAAGGGAAGAGTTGCTTGATTTAATAGCGATGGATAGACATATTAAGGTCAATAAAAGAAATAGACCACAGAAAGTAAATAAGACCCAAAATATTAGAAGTTTGATAAAACAAATGAACATAGTAATCAGGACTGTTCATAGAAACTCCTACGATATAACAAAAGTAAATATGATATATTACCATTCAGCTAAATTAATTAATAACAGATAAAGGCTTACCATAAAAACACAGGGTATTAAGGGAAAGGAAGGGGAGAAATCAAATGCCATCATGGAAGTATTGAATAGAGGAAAATATAGGGCAATTAAGACAAGAAGTGTCACTGTTGGAAGAGTACAGAAGAGGGAATAGATTGACAAATATACTCAGAAAGACAGAGGTGATAAAAGCAATGCACATTATCAGAACAGATTAGGATCTATTGTATACTATTGCAAATAATAAACTAAAGGTAGCAGCACAAGCAGAAAAACTTAGAAGATATGCAGATAAATATAAAGGAAACATACAAAATAAGCAATTTATTCATGACCCAAACAAAGTTTTATAGAGAACTGGAAAACAAGGCAAAAGGAATTGAAACACCACCAAAAAATATTCTATCCCCCACTCAGGCATCATTGACAAACTCACCCAGCTAGATATCAACCCTTATATCATTAGATGGGTCACTAACTGCCTCACTGATAAAACACATATAGTCAAAATAAAGGAATCCACCACCAACAGCAGACCTGTAACCAGTGGTGTTCCACAGGGATCAGTCCTGTTACCTCTACTGCTTGGAATCTATTTCTCTGAAGAACAAGCAAAACCTAAAGGTGTGTGGCTGACACAGTTTGATGATGACTGCAAACTGGGAGTGGTCATAGAATCTCTAAATGAAGTCAACATCCTCCAAGAGGGTCTTACACAAACAAATGATTGGTGCCAAAGTCATCCCTTTCTGTAAGATCGATGTCCTGCTAACTACCACATCAATAGCAACATCCTAAGTACGCACTCACTGATGAGAGACCTGAGCACACAGGTTGACAGCAACCTTACTTTTGATCACCATGTCTCCACAATGGTAAGAAGGGCATTCTATACTGCTGATCTCATAAGTAAGGGCATTGCCTCCAGAAAAAAAAGAAGTTATAACTTCCCTGTACTCTCCCCTCATCAGGCCAATAATTGAGTACAATGCCCCTTTTGCTATGTCCTTTCCAAGCACCTGCAGCAATTGGAGAGATCACAAAGTTTCCTCACAAGGAAAATTCAAAGTCTTTAGCATCTGTCCTATGTGGATCATCTGAAATCACTGTCACTTTATTCTGTTTCATAGAGCCTGCTCAGAGGCAGTCTCTGCCTTGCATATAAGATGATCTCTGACCCTGCTTTATTGGAAATGCTGCATATCCACAAGTCAAATGGTACACGGCTTTCTTGCTCTAAAGACCTTAACCTGGTATGTGACATTAATAGAACCTGCTGGAGGGACAGATTTGTCTCCCAGAGGTTACCATACACTTGGAACAGACTCCCACTTCATGTCAAACTGAACACCTCATTGGCCCTCTTCAAATGCAATCTGGATGATTGGATAGGTAACCATAAATTCACCCCAGGGGTTCTACCTGTGTCCCTCTTGGACAAGGGTAATAGGTGCTGATCATGGAAACAAGGGTAGGACTTGGCTAGGCTTGTAAGGGCGCTTGGGCCATTAGCCTAGTAACTTCCTATGATCCTATGATCATAAAAAAAGAAACAGACACATTTTGAAGCAGTATCTCTGAAGATCCTGTGGAAAATAACAAAGATGCTGATTGGATAGAAAAAGTAAACGAAAGAATACAAAGTATAACTGTATAGCATATGAAAAGGAATGAAGTAACGGCCAGAGAAAAGGAAACAAAATTAAAAAAGCTCCTAACTGGAAAACCCTAGGCCCAGATGCAGTACCTAACTTCTAGCTAAAAGTGTTAACATCTTTACATGAAGATTTAGCCATGAGTAAGAACTATTTATATGCACACCCAAAATGGACACCAACCTGGTTAACAACAGGAAAAACAATACTCCTCCTTAAGAGTGAACCTGCAAGCTATCTTAAAACCTATAGACCAATAACTTGCCATCTGACGATGTATAAACTATACACTGGAGTTGATGTTGATAGAGTTTATAGTAATTTATAAGAAAACCCAATCATGTAGGTGGTAGTCCCCTAAATACAGAAAATGTAATAAGGGATCTGGGGACCCAAGTAGATAGTAATCTCTCCTTTGATAATCATATTGCCAAGGTCGTTAGAAAATCCTTCTATGTGGCCCACCTAATCAAAAAAGGGTTCGCATCTAGAACAAAAGAGGTTATTGTGCCTCTCTACTCATCACTCATTAGACCCCCATTTGGGATGTACCTTACAAGACACCTGCAACAGCTGGAAAGACCACAAAAGTACCTCACCAAAAGGATTACTGGCCTCAAACAGATGCCCTATGCAGCCCGACTCAAGAAACTCCAGCTGTACTCGGTTGCATACCGCTTACTCAGAGGTGATCTCTGCCTGACATACAAGGCCATGTCCAACCCAGAATTGATGGACATGCTCCACCTAAAAAAAAAACAAATCCCGGAAAGCCACACTCTGTAGAGATATAAACCTCACCACAACGATAAATAGGACATGCTGGAGGGATAGATTCCTGTCCCAGAGACTCCCCATGCTTTGGAACAGGATTCCAATATACATCAGGCAGAGCCCCTCACTAACACTCTTCAAGAGAAACCTTGACGGATGGATGGGAAACAGAAAATTTACCCCGAGGATCACTGCAGTGGCTTTGCTGGACAGTAGCGCAGGGAACTAATGGCTCTGCTGGACAGAGGCACAAGGAACTAATCTAAGGGGGTGGCAAAAGCCAACACATTCTGGCTAGGCTTATAAATGTCCTTGGGCAGATAGCCTAGTACTTACCTATGAACCTATGTCAATAGAGCAAAAGGGTAATAAAAGTCATATGGAACAAAGGATCATTTGTGTTAAATAAAGTCATAATGCAGAACTGTAAAAAGGGGAAAAAATTTAAGTAAGGCATGGATAGACTATAAAAAAGCATTTGACAGCATCCCACATTTGTGAATAAAATAGTGCTTACAAATGTATAAAATACACCGTACATTGATCTATTACATTACAGTCACCATGAAACAGAGGCAAGCCACTTTGCAGTTAAGCCATGATAAAGGACAAATTATTATTCCAGGGATAACAATTCAAAGGGGGATATTCCAAGGTGACTCTTTGTCACTGTTGCTCTTTTGTCTTGCCCTTAACCCATTAAGCTGTCTACTTAACAGATTAGGTCATGGCTACAATTTGGCTCCCAGAAAACAACAAAGTGTGAATACTTCTTGTCTTCTTTTTGTGGATGATTTAAAACTATGTAGTTTGTTAAATGAGGAACTGAAAACACAATTACAAGTGATCAAAATTTCCTCAGATGATATAAGAATGTCATTTGGTCTTGATAAATGTGCAAAAGCAACATTTAAAGCAGGAAAGATGAAGGATCAACAATAAAACATGAACAAATGTGAATAAAACTTAGTAAGGAATATTTTAGAAGATTAAAATTAATATTGAAAACAGCTTTGACATCTAGGAACAAAGTCCAGGCAATAAACCAATTTGCTCTTCCTGTCCTAACTTACACTTTTGGAGTGAGTGACTGGACCTAAAAGGTTTTGGATCAGCTGGACAGGAAAACAAGACAAATGCTTCACTCTTATCAAATGATTTATAAAAATCAGTGCATACCAAAATTATATATTCCCCATTCTGAAGGATGTATGGGCCTCTTTGAAACTGATTACATGTGTAGATCCACAGTCGTAGGACTGCATACTTATCTGCTGACCTCACAAGACCCAAATGTTGTGAACATTTTAAAATCATGAGGAGAATAAGTCTAAGATGACTTCTCTGCTTAATTTATCAGAAGAATATCGGTGTCAAGCGGGAATAGAAATCAAATCAGAAGAAGATAAAAATCAGGCAGCAACTGAATGTGCCAAAAAACAAAAGAAAGAATATAAAGTGAAAGATCAGACGAGAAGGCAAGAAATGTGGAAAATGCATAAATAAAGTTGCAAGTAAAGAAAACTCTTAGAACAACCTCATGTCAATTAGGACCTAATTTAGGAATAGTTAAGGAGAGGTGAATTTAAACCAAAAGACAAAAGGTTAATATTCTCAACCCAGGATAGTGGACTATGTACAACATTGGTTCACAAACTCCATTGAACATGTTGGAGAAAAAGTCAAATGCAGGTTTTATAAAATGGAACTGCAAACAGTCGCATATCTTGTTGTTGCATATGATAAACTAATGTCAGAACAACTGTAAACTGAAAGACATAATAATGTGGTAAGACTGTTGCATTGGGGTTTGTGCAAAATCATAGTACTAAAGTAGCGTAGAAGTATTGGAGACATGAGCCACAAAGCATTATAGAAAGTGATGAAGTTTATATCACATGGGCTCATCCATTACCAACAGTTCAAAAAACTGATGCAAGAAAACCAGATATAGTAGTCCAGGAAAAGATGACAAAGTAGCATTGATCACTGAAATTGATACACCCAGTGACTACAGTGTCTTGCACACAGAGAAACACAAAGTCATAAAATACCAGGATTTACAGGCAGAAACATGCAATGTAGAAGAAGGATACCCAGACAGTTCCAACAGAAGTAGGAGCAATGGGTCTTATAAAAAGAATTTACAGTTGTACTTATATATGTTACAGGTGGATGTAACTCCACATGAATTGCAGAAGAAGTCAGTTCTGGGCACATTGCAGATGCTGCAAAGGCGACTTCTGGGTAACATAAAATATTTAAACAGTACTAATTTCATGAACCGGGGTGACCACTGACAACAACCTTAGATTTGACAAGCACCTAGCCATAACCATCAAGAAGGTACACATCAAACTAGGCTCACGCTATAGAATCAAGCATTTCCTAACTGACTCCACCAGAATCGCCATATTCAGAACTCATTTATTTTCCACCCTACTATACGCCTCACTAATATTCACAAACCTAAGAAAATCTGATTTAAACAAATTTGAGTCCTGTTATAAAAAATAGTCTCCACATAGACCCCACTCCCACTTGTTAACAACACCTATCAGCTACCTACAATAAGAGTATAATTTGATAATTCCTTTTCTTTTGGAAGGGTACACATATGTATATGTGTTAAATTATACTGAAATGATCAACTAAAGTTGGAACCCTCCCCTTAAAAAAAATATATATATATATATATATATATATATATATATAAAACTTTAATATATTCTAATAATTTTCTCCTTTTCACTAAAGTGCCTATTGTATATTGTACTTTCTATGTTATCTCTAAATATTTCTGTTAAATTCTATGTAAAACTGACACTGCACCTGTCAATGTTGTTCTTGTTTTATTGGAGCTTTTCTCCCCGGTCTCCGCTGAAAATGGGCTCACACCCAGATGGACTATCCTAGTCAACAAGTGTCAAATAAATAAAAATAAATAAATACATTTACTTCACATCTTCCATACAGATCACACCATTGCACTGCACTGCACCAAACAAACTGGCCTGAACTTCCTAATCTTCTTACCTTCAACCAATTAATTTTCACTCATACCATCTTCCACAGCCCAAACAACTGTCCTCCTCTCAAATACCTTGTTCAGCCCTACTCCAGTTGCAGATCTCTAAGATCTTCTAACAAAATCCTACTGCCAGTAACCAAATCCAACAATAACAATGGAGATGCGCTATTCCCAAACCAAGTATCTAAATCCTGGAATTACATAATCCAAACAATACTCAGTAACACCAACATTTCCAGATTTAAACAACTCCTAAAGGAACACCTCACCAATAACTGACTTTGCCCTTGCACTAAGCCTGGCTGAAAAATGTTTCTTACCTCTAACACTTCCCTACTAGGCCGCTCTCTTTTTCTAACTCTATCTAACTTGATCCTACTTCCACCCCTTCTCACTTTTCTTTTTGTATGTAATGTTATGTGTTATTACAAGTCCATTTCCCACCCTTTCTTTCTTTTCTTTTGTACTTAATGTCATGTGTTCTTACATATCTATGTCTATAATGAGACCTGTAAACCAATCTCACTATACAGGTGCAGTGATCAGATGCTTGTCTGCTTGTAACTTCATATCTTTATGTATATTATCCTCTATCCACCCTCCATTTTTCCAACAATCTCTTCCTTTCCTGGTTTCATGTTACCTATGTTTTAATGACTCTGTTATAGTTATTATGTTCCATGATACTACTTTAAAATTTCTCATCTATGGCTGTCTTGATTATGTATAGTGCTATCACCTTATATTTGCTTATATTGTATATAATGTAATTTTTCTCTTCTGCCCAAATACTTCATTTGTAAAAAATTCTTATTGTTAAATATTTCATTGGTAAATTCTTTGTATGGAGCTTTTCTCCCCAGGCCTCCACTGAAAATGGTCTTTTGGCCCAGCCAGACTTTCCCAGTAAACAAATATAAAATAAATCAATAAAACTTTAATCATACTTTGACTTAGGAATGGGGTCCATTCCTGTCATGATATTAGAAACTCAAAAGACTTGGAGAAATTAAACTGAGTCAGGAAACATAACATGACAGAGATACTGTTACATCAGCTACAAACAGATAGCACTGCTAATGTGACGAGCTGTGCATTTTTAAATATACACACAGAATCTGCTTATACATAGGAAAAATATTCCATAGTTTAGAAATGATACCATTACTTCTTTTACTTTAGTTCTGTAACCTTAATACAGGAAGTAATTTATTATAACCTAGATCATTCTGGCTCTGAAATACAAGTTTATTGTGCAGTTGCTTTAATCCTCATAGAGTCATAGATTCCTAGTTATTCCAAGGCTACTGTGTCGTATGATCATTTATGCCTTGTCAGGACCCTCTCTCAGACTGTACCTTTTTTCTTCCGGAAGGTCATTCCAGTCAGTCCTGGAGTAAAATCGCAGGATATCCATTCTGTCTTCTAGGATATACTTAAAGTAAGATAGTGAATCACACTGCTTGACATGCAGGGGAAGCTTATTCCAAAGGTTTGGGTGGTTCTCGGTTATAAACCTATCCCACCACCATGTTTTACGTATTTTGGTGAAGATCTAGGATCCTGGTACTAGTATTGGTGGAGATATTGGACTTGGAGAAATAAAGGAGGTACTGGACCACAAGGTCTCTAGTGGCTCAGTAAGTAAGTCAGAGATCTCCCATTGAAAATCTGTAAGACACTGAACAGAAGGAATAGAGCTTCCAGCCTTTCTTGGTTTCACAGGAAGTTTATGCTTATTATCTTTTTGGTAAGGAACCTTTGGAGGTTTTTCTAATTGTTTGATATGTTTAATGGGGTCTATGTCAGATAACTGAGTTTTCAGAAACTCGAAATTCATATGGTTGAGAAGATATGATTGAGTTTCCAAAAACTCGAACATCAAAAAACAGCATAAATACCTTTTTTATGTTTTTGTAGGGGTGCAAGCCCCCATGCACACCCCCTGAAAATTATATTTACCAATTCTGAGATTGCACTACATTGAGGAAAAGGGTAAATTTCCCAATCCACACTGTACCATGATCTCCATTCAAAAGCTTTGAGTTTTCAAAAACTCAATCATATGGTCTCAACCATATGAATTTTGAGTTTCTGAAAACGCAGTCAACTGATAGGGACCCATTTAATGAAATACATCCCAATGGTGCATTGTACTAACTGGCCTGATCCATTCTGAGTATAAGGGAGTGATTACCACTTTAGACCTTAATTATATTCCTTTGGCAAATAGCTTGACTAAATAAAAGGATTTCTTGACAGCCGTTGTTACATAATGGTCAAAACAGGGGTCACTATCAACCCAAGTACCTACGTCCCTAACTACATTTTGTTTTGTAGAGGTGCGTTGATCATCATCTTCATCATTTTTTCAGCATCTACAAGAGTTGCATACAATTTAAACTAAAGTGAATATCAATTGGTGGGTGTACTAGAAAGGGTGAATTGTAAGATTGCAATCCTGTTCTTGGAAAGAAGTTTTAAACTGAAATGTTCTCTGCCAATCACTGGTCACTGATAGCTGGCATAATGGTTGAGGTGATTACCTCACAGACAAGGTACAGGGTAGGATTCTCACCAAGGAAATTGGCTACACTTAACATAGCCCACAAGGGAAGCTAGCCTAGTACGTACCTATGCACTGCATAAATTCTTTCATTAAAGATTATTGGAGTCTTTATTTTAGGGAGATAGAGAATAAAAAGCTGATAAAAAAGCAGAATATAGTATAAGCATTGTCAAAATTAAACAAAAATAAGAAAAATCATTTAAAATAAATAATTTAGTTAAAATAAGAAATTTATAAAGTGAGAATAAAGGTTAGAAAAAACACAAATAAATGTGAAAACTGAGGTAGTCATATGATGTCCATTGTTAACATAATCAGAATAGTCTATTCAATTTTACTACTACCTATGATGTCATTTGGCTCTAAAATCAGCCTCGCCTCATCCACCCAAACCTGATTTTACTGCACTGAACTAGTTTTTACAGCAAGAACAGATTAGGTTTTCTTTAGATAGACAAAGAGCTGATTATATAACCAGGAAAGGTGCATTGAATCAAAATTGTTTTTCTGTTGCAGTTTTGAAAGCAAAAGAGCAATTTAATTACTTACAATATAAATGTCTCTATCTCCAAAATAGATTCTTCTGTATATGCCAGTTATTTGCTGTCTAAACGAACAATGACTTTGTGTCATATGATTTTTCAAACAGCCACATTCTATTGTCAGATAAGTAACAGTAAGATTTCCCATAGAATGCAACCTTTAAACGAAGGAATATTACTCTGTTGTGTGAAAACTGGCATATTACACTTGTAAAATAAATTGTGTCATATGCAAGAATCATAGGATGCTCTAGGCAAAAATTATAGTATCATATAGTTAATTGTTCTTTTGCACACAGTTGTCATCATTATTGTTGCTTTACTTTTATAAATCACATACTAATGCTCATCCTAAAAAATGACCCCCGGTAACTTTCATGAACCTTTTCTTGATGACTCTTGGTTTACTTGTTATTAATTCTTCATTTGAATTCACCTGATATCCTGTGCCAACGGCTATACTGATCTGAGTTCCTTGTTAATTTGGCTAATAAAATCACTATGAACCTTCCCAACACACAGTATCTTACAGAGGACCATAACATCTTTGGTTAAATAAAACTCTTCCAGAGGTAAGACAGGGTATGTTGGAGAGGGCCAGAACATCTTTGGTTAAATAAAACTCTTCCAGAGGTAAGACAGGGTATGTTGGAGAGGGACAGAACATCTTTGGTTAAATAAAACTCTTCCAGAGGTAAGAGATGGTATGTTGGAGAGGGCCAGAACATCTTTGGTTAAATAAAACTCTTCTAGAGGTAAGACAGAGTATGTTGGAGAGGGCCAGAACATCTTTGGTTAAATAAAACTCTTCCAGAGGTAAGACAGGGTATGTTGGAGAGGACCAGAACATCTTTGGTTAAATAAAACTCTTCCAGAGGTAAGACAGGGTATGTTGGAGAGAGCCAGGACATCTTTGGTTAAATAAAAATCTTCCAGAGGTAAGACAGGGTATGGTGGAGAGGGCCAGAACATCTTTGGTTAAATAAAACTCTTCCAGAGGTAAGAGACGGTATGTTGGAGAGGGCAAGAACATCTTTGGTTAAATAAAACTCTTCCAGAGGTAAGAGACGGTGTGTTGGAGAGGGCCAGAACATCTTTGTTTAAACAAAACTCTTCCAGAGGTAAAAGAGGTTATGTTGAAGAGGACCAAAGCATGTTTCATTAACTAAACCTCTTCCAGCACTAACACAGGGTGTATTGGAGAGGGATGCAACATGTTTCATGCTGATACCGGGATAAATTAAGATAAAGGACTAGATGGTTTCCTGCTAGTTGACTGAAAATGGCCATCCTCACAGCTGCTTACTGTAATCAGCTTAGAATTAAGTCCTTAATTCTGAAATATTACTAGCACCAATTCAACTACTGACAAACTGAAGGTGTACACATATTCACACAGCTACATTTGCATTATTGCATTCCAAATGGATAATTTCCTATGGCATGTATGTGGGACAGGGTTAGCTCTGAACAGGAAAGTTGATATATTATTGCCTGATGCAGCTGTGTTGTCTTTATTTATCTGAGTAATAGTGTCTGCATGTGAGTGATTTTATGAAATTAACATCACCAATCCACGAACCAAAAAACACTAAAATACTAAAAAACGTGAATCAGGACACAATTAAGACTCCAAGCACTGTAGTGTATGTTGAGTGCTTTCTTTCGTTTAATGTTAACAAACTTCTTCAGAACAAATGGACAGTACAAATGAAACTATTTAAATACATATAGATTAATTGTTGAACCAATCACAGTTACTTCATTCAGTGAAATAACCTTCAATTATAAGTGTGTGCACAAATTTAAAGAAAAAACATATGTACATGAGGTTTTAAACTCTTGCTAATAAAAAGTTTTTGTACATATGTATATAAAAATCCAATTAATTTTCTTGTAAAAACTGATGAACTAAAATTAATAATACAATCTATCATTTAAAAGACATTTTACATTCAATGTGCCATTAAGCCCAGGAGCTTGATCAGCTTTGACAAAAACCTGCCATTTTAGCTCTTTAATTTCAAGGGCATTGTTAAAGTTGGTAACATAAGGTGACACATCAATGAAATCCAACACAAAAAATATAAATTTCTCAAAATCCAAACACTCCATTGTATGCTTGGCCGGAGCATTATTAAAGTCTTTATTTTTAATGGCCAAGCGATGTTGATAGATTCTTTTATATAATGCTCTAATAGTTTTCCCTACATAGAACATGTGGCAGGTGGAACAAGTAGCAAGATAAACTATCCCGCAGCTCTTACAGTTAAATCTAGATTTACTAGTGACCATTCTTTGAATATGGGGCAAAAACACATTTTTAGAAGAATCTATGAATCTGCACTGTTTGCATTCATAGCAAGGGTAGGTGCCCACAGGTCCTTTAACCCTTTTCGGTTTGCTGATCTCCAAAATAGATTTGACACTAACTACTTTTTTATAAATAAAGTTAGGATAGTCTCCTATGACTCTAATCAAATCACTGTTGCCCAAAATTACCTTCCAATTGTTCACAATGGCCTGTTTGATTTTGTACGAGTCCAGACTAATGGGGACTGGGAAGGCACAGTCCATCTTTTTATCACTATCATTGTGTTTAGAGGTGAACCCACTTGTTAAAATAGGTGAAAATGTATACATTCTGACCAACAGAATTTCTTCAGAAATGTTCTTTAATTTGTCATATGGGTACCCACTCTGTGCAAACATACAAATCGGTTTGTTAACTTCACTTATAAATTTCTCTTCATCTGAAATGATCCTGCTGAGTCATATTATTTAACTAAGGAAGTTCCTTATCTTTTTTTATGAAGAAGAAATGTGACCTGTTCTGTTTCTAACTGGTTGATGATATGTTAATTTTAATAAAGTTGTAAGCACTTTCTCCATTAAGTGCAATGTGATCTTTAATGTCCTCCTGTGGTACCAGCAAGTTAAGCAGATGTGACCTCAGTTTAACACTGAGGAGAGCACCTCAGGAATGCAGTACTTCCCCTAATGTTATACTTGAATGCCAATTCCTGTTATGGGATACATGACCATTAATTATGCAAACAAATCAGGTTAGTGGTGATATATCCTGAGATTTATTTATTTCTACATTGATTCATCATTTTAGTAATCACATTACCATCCAGGTTAAGGCCCCTTTTCATTGCACTTCCAGGTTAAAAGCTGTAGAATTTCCTACACTGAAAAATTTTAAAGTCAAGATAGCAATTAATACAACAGTCACAGTGATGTGCACAACTTTTGCTACTGCAATCTCATAAATGAGATCATTTTAAACATCAGCATCCCCTAGTTAAGCTGTTGACTGCCTTGCCCTATGCTGCTTTCCTTTTTGAATCTGCACCATTTTTGATATTTCTATACTTGGCATTATTCGGCATGACCAGTTTGCACCAGGAACAAGTTGTGGTTGGCAGTAAAGTTCTCCACTGGCATAAAATCAGTGAACCAGCCTGGATATGTGTTTCTGGCATTTGTTAGAATATTTTTTTATTGTCACTGTTTGATTTTATTCATCTTTTCTATTGATAGAACAAAAGCTTGATGATAAAGATGTTTTTTAGATTTTGAAGGATAGCAAGATACATGTTTGCTATTACATGAATTGTTGTCAGTGTGAAAACAACTAGCAGATTAGTGACAGACATTTCTGTTAGCACCACAGCAGCATTGCTCAAACATTTTATGGTTGGCCCAGAATGCTGATCTGTCAGTCCGGTGATAATAATTGCTCACTGTAATACTTCTTTCCTAAGAGATGCAGAAGTTCATTCAACAGGACATTTAAGGTTTGACTATACTGCAGAGTAGAGCATGATGGCCCCACAGCAAAAGGCCTGGTGGGGAGATGATATTCAGCTGCTAAGAAAGTTTGGATCAGTTCCTGTCTACAGACCATGGTGCTGGTGAGGTTCATGGGACATATTTTTAGGTGGGGAACATGTATACGACAGTAAGAAATTAATGTGAGAGCAATTTCTGTCCTTAAGACTGGACACTACAGTGAATCATTCCCAAGTATCTGGACAACACCAGTGGAGATGGGTATATCAAAAATAAGTCAGTGTATTGTAACCCTTTTACAACAAAGTTTAATGAATTTCATCACAGCAAGAACTCCCAAATTTAGACAGAGATGAGAATATAAATTAATAATCTCATTTAGTCAAATTCATCTGAAGTGAAATTATGGAACACCAGATTAGAGTTGTCACTGACCTCAACCAGAGATGAAATTTGACAATGTCTTCATAACAGTAGAAATCCCAAGAGGAGTTTAGATGGGAGCAGATATGTAGTTTCTACCATTTTCGATGTTAACTTTCTACCCATAATCCCCTGTGGTTTCCTAACTGAATGGGATATCAAAACAACTAACATTTCCATCTATTCTCATTCCTGGACTGGGTGAAATCCATGTGTGCCTCAATGAAATCAGGAGCTTTAGCCATCTATCCTAACATGACTCTGTGGTGCATCAAAGGTGGATTAAGCCATATATAGCAGTTTCATCTATTGCATTTTCCATTCAGAAGGAAGTTTTTATGCAGAAAATGAGATATTATTTGTACAGTAACAGGGAGGACTAGAACTATCAGGGATCTCTTGAATGTCACCCAAACTAATAAAATCAAGCTGACATTGAAGAAAGACCTCACTCCATAAGGCTCATTGCTAGAATGAAAATGTAGGGTGAGGGGGGCCTTTGTTTACTTGAGCAGAAAGTCTTCATTGTAAGCCGTCTTGTCAAGTCTGCAAAGGAGGACCCATTTATTGGCAGAATTTCAATTGTTATTAAAATGTGGCATTGTGACTTTAAATATAATGATGATAGTTCATTTTCAGCAAGGACAGCCTTATACTGCACATATGAACCATTCTACTCACTATAGTGACAGCAGATATCTTTCTTTTTAGGAAAAGTAAAAGTTCCTAAAGAAATGAGTTACATTTTGAAGGGGTGCAAGGTGCACAAGTGTAATATCCTGAGTACATGGCAGTTTATTATAATGAGAATAAGTACATGAGTTTGTCAATGAAAAGTAATAGAATCAAAGTTCATCAAAAATGAGGATTTGTGAGTCATTTTTTTCAGTCATGTTAAGATGATGTGTGCTGTTTTGTTGTAATAGGAAATAATGAAGGTGGTTCTGAGTAACACTGGAGAATAAGATATTGTATGGGAAGTATATTTATGCTGGGGAAGTGTTTCACTAGTTCTTCTAAGTTTCACTGAAAGTGTGTGCTCTTTGAAGACAGAGGTCATCTGGGTGAAACAAAACAGTTGAAGCTTTAACACTTTCAATGTTTTTTTTTTTTTTTTGTGAGGGGGAGTGTTTTTTGCATGATGACATGTTTCCTGGTATAGCCATGCAGACGGCCTTTGTGCCCCATGCCACCTTATATATATATATATATATATATATATATATATATATATATATATATATATATAAAACAATATCGCAGTTGTAAAGAAAAGAGAAAATAGATCACTAAAGGAATCACTGCAATACCAACAAAGAAACAATAATGGCAGTGATTTGTTATTAAAAACAACATGTGACTAAAGGAAGGTGAGCTCAGCATGCTTTAACCCCATCTACTTTACACCTCAGTGACCACACACATAGCAAGGAAGCTTGTTTCATTTGATTGTGCAAAAAATACTTGTATATTAGGGATTTGAAGAGAATGTGATTTAGCATTTTATGTGAGAGTGTGAAGTTATCAATGAAAGTGCTGCTAAACTAATTTTAAAAAACAAAATTCTGTGTGTGGAGTGTATCTCTGTTATTTCACTAATCATTGTGGCCTAAAATTCATCATATTTTACAGGTGCTGATGTATTATGAGGTTGTTGTTATATTGCATGCCTACCAAAAGTAATAACTTCTGCTGTCTCCTTCATATTTTTACAAACTGTAACATGCAAAGGAAACTCAGCAGTCCTTGGTAACATCAATGCCAACCTGCTAGGGCCAAACATAAATTAGATCATTGTACTTTTCACAAACTAAAACTTCATTCAAATGGTTAATGAAACTACCTGACTTTGTAGTTTCTCTAATAGATATTTTTTGCTAAACTTTATAATCAACAATACTTTCCTGCAATATCTCCTCTGACTGTGTTTATCCTTCTGTTAATAGCAGCCATTTCCTAGCTCAGGTCATACTCAGACAAGTCTTAAAATATTCAGAAGAAATTCTGATAAAATACCAACTGAGTGATATTTCCTATTTCCTTCCATGACTATTTCCTCATCTTCCAAACCAGGGACATCGACACTGGAGGCAATTTATGCTTGGATAGGTTAAATAATTTGCAAAAACACTTCTCCCATTTATTTAAGCTAAACAAATTAGGTAAAATGGATGGGTGACTGAGCAATATATTCCTCTTCTTAAACTAAGAAAAAAATCTTGGTTGCAATGGAATCTTCCAGCCACTAAGTGATAGATTTGTCTTTCTTAGAGACTTAACTAAGAAAGGCATATGCAGGAATAAAGTTATATACAATACATAAAATAATCTTTTTATAAACCCACTGAAAATAGTGACAAAACTGTCAGGACCATGAACCACTCCTCTCTTGATCTCTCATCTGTCCAGAATTCAGACAGAGTGGCCACTCTAGAACTTTTCATTTTAGAATTCTCTGAACTTTCTCCATCTCTTTCTTCAAACTACTACATGTGGCCTCTCCAGATAACTAAAAACTTCCCAAAACACTACCAGTCTCCCTGACTGCTCCCCAGATAGTCCATGTTTGACTAGTGGCATGGGCTCGGGTGGGAGAAGATAGGAGTGAGTGGCCAATGCCTGCTCACCCATTCTGGTTGGAGGGAGGCTGTCTACAATAGCAGCATTAACACCCTGGTGACCTTTGCACTGCAGGTGTATACTGCTGGGTTGGGAATTTATGCATGCGTGCAAGTGAGCATGCACCACACAAAGGCGGCCATTGTGGAGCTCACAAGGCTGCCATAGGGTAGTGAATTTTACAAAACACCACTCATGATGCTGGACCAGTGTCCTTGACCTCCTCATTGATCCCAGATATGGGTCAGATTGAGCCCAGGGGAGGATAAGGTGGGTTTTGTAGATGTGGTTAACATGGAGAGGAGCAGGTGGCAGCTCATGGACAGGAGCAGAGAAGTAGGAGGACAAAAATTCATGAAACACATTCACTTCTCAGTTTTATTTTAAAAAGAAATCAGCTTGAATTAAAATGAAAGCCTATCAAATTCTGTCCACAGTGGGCCAAGATAAGATTGCTTCTGTCCATGGTTCATAAACCTATGAAAGGACGCAGTCCCTAAACCATGCCAACACACTATAGCATATCCACTGTCTCAAATACCTTCCCTAATATGTGAAGAACGGTCATTCTTAATGGTAATGTTTATTAATTAAATTGACCAACCTTAAGCAGCTAACAAACATTAAAATAGCAATTATTTTGAAGGAAAAAAAATCAGTTTCTCAGTTAAATTGGAATTGGCTAAAATTAACTAAGCAGATGAAGAAGTTAGTTTCTTCTGAATAGATTAAATTATACTCTCTGCAAACTATAGAAATTTAACAACCATCAAAACTAGGCTTTGGGCATGCCCTAATCCAGGAAGGAAGCCTGTTCCAGAGGAAAGGACTAGGTAAGTAAAATAATACATATGATGCCTACATGAAGCCTTGAACTGAATCCTGTGAATGATGATCAACCAATCCCTCACCTGATAGTCTGAGCTGTCTTTGAAAGACGGAAGCTCTTGCAAATTGATAAGACCTACACCATGCATGGTACAGCGGGTTAAAATTAAGATTTAAAAGCTAACCTTACTGCAGCAGATACCTAATGCAGAACACACAGCACAGAAATCAGAAATATGATCAAAACCTGACTGCAGAATTCTACACCTGCTGAAGGAGAGTAGAGACAGAATCAGTAAGTCCTAGGTAAAGCACATTACACTAATCTAAACAGAAAGAAACCAATGCATGATCACTGTCTCAAGGTCTAAGAAGAAACTTAGTTGCTTTATCCTGGATTTATTCTACAAATGGTAATAAGATGGTTTAACAACAGCTGAGACCTAGACAATCAATGTCAATCAGTGAGTTATCCATCATCACTTCCAGGTTCCACTTACATGGCAAAAACAATCAGATCTCACTGTACAATACAAGTGTGGCTAGTGCTTGTGTACATAGGCATATGCCAGTAAAGCCTCATTGTTTGAAGAACTGAGTTTAAGATATTGTTTCCATTCATATTTGTATAATCTCCATATGCCTCCAAGAATAGTAAAGTCATGAACAAGCTACTGAAGAAAGAAAAGACCTATGTTGTTATCAACAGCATAACACTGGTATTGAATATGTCTCCCCTTATAGCAAATATACCAAGGAAAAACAAAATTGCAAGGATCAAGCCCTGTGGCATCTCACACATAATCAGAAAGCCAAAGAAAAATGATTGCCTGTGGAGCATTTCATGATGTGGTACACATGGATGACATAGACACATTTTACAACACAAAATAAAACAAAAAAAAGGAGATAAGGGCTTGGGTTCATGCTCTTCTTTGGATATTACCTAGTTGTCTCTTATCCTTGGACTGGCGTTCTGACTGGGGCATTCAGTTCTGAGGATGGTACATGCAGACGTCATGTTTTTGGCTGATGTCAGCTGTTCTGTGTGCAACGTCACATGTACCCAGTGGTAGCTTAAGTCTTTGGTATACCGGCCGGATGTTTGGGCCACCTAAGTGAGGAATCCCTCATGTTATGAATACTGCAACATGGAAGAGAAGGATATCTATGATTATGGTAAGATTTTATACACCTATTCTTTATGAATACCAGTCTTGCCTATATTCAGCTTTTAAGCCTTACAAGTACTCTCTGTAGTTGATACTTACACATGTGTGGGATGTCCTCCTTCCTAAATTCCTCAATCAAAGCATCAAGGATACCCCTCTCCCTCATCTGGTGGTCATAGTAGTGCTGTCTATATCATTTACAAGTGCAGGGGATACCAGTAGCACAGGTCACAGCCCAGGCCAAGCTATTTATACTGGAACCCAGAATAGCCCCCTGCAGCAACCTGGCACTGTGATGTTTCAATAGGAGTCCAACAAAAATCTGGGAGTCCTGGACACCCTGTCTCTGAGCCCTAAAGCTCATACCCTCTCCAATAATGCCTGCCATGTCTATCACAGATCAAGAGCAATGGAGAATGGTGGTTTCTTATCAATTCCAGTTATTACATTTACTGGGAATGTGCACACAGTTTGAAAATGTTGCACACAGTGCACCATCGCACAAATATGGTGCTCCAGGATGTGCTGTGGTAGGTGGTGTGCAATAGTGGCAAGCCATGCAATTTCAAGTTAATTTACTATACAGGCAGTTGTTTATGTGTTTTTTACAAATGTGAAGGTCATGGCAGTCCATAAAGCAGAAATATCCTTACAGGAACATAGTACATAGTATAACCACAGTTATACATTAATAGATAGATAAATAAATAAATAAATAACTGACACATTATTAGTATCTCAGCCTTCATGTATATAATTAATATCAGCTACACTATGTCAGGAGTTATAAGAGAGAGTGAATATAATGGGAAGTGGAACAACAGTAAAATTGTATGGAATATACTGTATTTGAAACCCAGACCATGTGCATGACAATCCTACTGTAACACCTGCTGCCATAAGAGAGTTGAAATAACAGCTGTTCATTTTTCAGTTCATTGCTATAAACTGCAGTATCACAACAGTAAAACAAAGGTTGCACACCCTGCACTAAAACACAGGATCATCTGTATTCCAGACCTACACTTATACCTGCTGCCACAGGCAATAGCATTGATGGAATGTATCCAGTTTCCATTTCGGCTGTCTAATTTCTGAGTGGTCTACTTATCCAGTAAAAAAGGGAGAAATACTTGAAATGAGGAAAAGCAATCTATGACATACACAGTAGAAAATGTTAGTACACATGAGATATTTCTTCATAGGATGAGATTTCAACTCTCATTGCAATGCACCTTTAGAAAACAGTTTGGGTGCCTTATCCCTGTTTGTTACAGAAAAAACTTTGCAGCAAAGAACTGAAGCCATTCTTCACATAACCAACTGCAACAGAAGGTACACATATCAAAACCATAAATTATTTGTACATTTATTAATTGTATTATATTTGGACATAGTGCACCTAGTGATCACACAACCTGTTATGATTACTGCTTGCAAATATACAGGTCTGTCTTACCTTTCTGTGTTTCCTGGTCATTCATCAGTTATCTGACCAGTACTGTTTCACATGCAGTGTGTAAGCCATTTTATATCATTGGCCTTAAAATGTGTGAGGATGTTAACTGGGAGCAATATTATACACAGTTGCGAACAACTAAAGGGCAGGTTGAATGGCACAAACAAGCATAGAATGCTCTTTTGGGGGAAGCAAAGGTGAGTTAATGTGATGACACAAGCAAGAGTACACTGTTCTTTTGTCAGGAGGAATAAAGCTGAGTTACTATTTTGGCCAGTGCAACTCCTGGTTGGGAATGACACCAATGAACTGCCACCTCTACCATACACAGCTTACACCTGTCTAACAGACCAAGATATAGAGCAAGCACAGAGCTTGGCTGTATTCATGCAGAAACTCATACATCATTTTCACCTGGAGGACCCCTACAGGCTCACACACATAACAGTTACTCATTTTGTTTCACTGGCCATTAGTTGTTTTATCCCAATGTCTGCCTCCTTGTCCTCACATGCACTCATCAACCTTTTGTGTCAGCCTAGGCTTTCTGCCTCCTCACACAACACACTGTGCAAGTGATGATAACAATGCCATATCCCTGTTTTCTAGCTTTTTTATTCAGGGATACAAAAGCTGCCTGCATACCTAACTTTTAGTGCTTAGTATATCAGCTTTTTTTGTAACTGAACTGCTAATTGTACCTTTGACTTATATTGGCCTTGGAAAGTCAGACAATTAATATCATCAAAATTTCACAACTGTATAGTGAATGCTCTTGTAAGGGTTGTGAAGTTAGAAACTGCAATGTGTATCATTACTTTCTAACATCTCTTTTTAATGATTTTCCTGGACAAACACGGTGCACATCATAAGTCACTCCATCATATTCAGATCTTAGGATTGTATGACAGCACTGTATTCAAACCTCATTAGAACAGTAATACAGTATAATGCTCTGTTTTGCATGTACCTCACCAGACACGTGCATCAGCTGGAGAGACTGCAAGGCTTACTCAGCAAGATGGCACAGGGCCTATCAACCATTCTGTGATATATATGGATAGATTAAAAGCCATGTCACTTTAATATGTCTTTTATAGGACAAGGTGATGTCTGCCTGGCCTCCAGACCATTGTCTGACCATGCCCTGGTGGGATGCCTGCATATCCAAACATCTGCTATAGCTGACAACATCCACAGTTTCTGTTGAGAATATGGTAATAACAGTGTCCCACATGCTGCTGTAAAAGGCTGTCTGTAACATTAAGCATGAGTGCACATACACACACACACACACACACACACACACACACACACACACACACACACACACACACACACACAGTTGACTGCAGTGAGAATAGAACCCCTACCTATCTAAGTACACAGACTACAGTACTTAACACAAGCACCATGGCACAAGTCTGATTTTTGCAACACTGCAGCTGAACTTATAGTATATGACATCAGCAGGACATGTGTGAGCCAAGATGTTGGCAGGCCTACATAGATTCATACAAGGCTACTACCATAATGGCCCTAGGTTCATGAATGGGGGATATTGTCAAAGGTCTTTGGGGTCAGTATCAAAGAAGTCCATGAGGTTCAATAGGCAAACACTATCCTTGACAAACAAAACATTGGTTGACTCAAGTGTGTTGAAGGTCAGCTATGTCCCTGTGGATAAGGTCCATGCTGATACCTTCCCTAGCCTTGCAGATAAGGCTTGTTAGGCTTATGAGTCAATAGTTGTAACTCTGCATGTTACCAGATTGATGTGCATTGCATATGACAAAACATTTGATATTACTTTCTGTAGTGTATGTGATATATGTGTGGAAAAAGTACTGAAACACCAGGGTTCCAGTGCTTATGCGGGCCAACACGTGGCTGTATTGTAAATATGTGAAATACTGTGAGATAGGGCCTTCATTTTTAATTTTTCCACATGTAATGTCATGTGATACACAAGAAATGGACAATAATCGGGTCTATATTAAATTCTCAAAAGCAGACAATGTTGAACCTGACATTGTCGACACGAGAATAGCGAAACTGCAGAACATCAAACAAGTAAATGGAAATCTCCATAAGGGAAGATTTCCATTTACTTCAATGTAGTGCGGTCTCGGAGTTGGTATATTTAAGTAGCGGGGGATGTGGGGACACAGCCCCCCACATGGGGGGTGCATGGGAGCTTGCCCCCCTGCCTACACCATTTAGTTTTTTTTTTGTTTTGTTTCTATTTTTTTTCTGAACGTTCGATGTTTTAAGTTCGATCACTGAAGGTTGACCTTTTGTCTTTCGAACTGTTAAATATTCGATGTTCTAATATAGACCCCAATAATCAATAGCAATAATTAATAATAAGTAGTTTTCCATTGTGCAACAATTAGCAAAGTGTATACAGATGCAAGATACACCTCTTTGTGCACTGCCTACCAGTGCACAAACATGAACCACATTGCTAAAGTCTGACAGTTACTATTCAGTCTATGAAACACAACTGTTACTTAACTGACTCTGTGGCAGCATGTATTAATGCATTAATACTTTCCTTTTTGGGGCCAGATAGTGTTGGGTTTGAATAATTTTCCCTCTGTCTCTCTTTTTTTTTCTTTTCCCACATTTGTTTGCTGTGCTGCGCAGAGCAAACACGGGAAGCAGAGGAAAATGAATCTCAGGTTTGGCTGTGTTTATCTGGTATGTGCAAAGTGCAGCAGTGCAAAACTGGAGCCCAGGGGCAGATAGGACCCAGACAGCCAAAAACAGAAACCAGATGCATTCAATTAATACTACTGAGCATTGAACAAAACCACTAAGTGATCCAGCTTTTACAGTTAACAGTGAGACCTTAAGAATGCATAGTAAGATAAGCAATATCATGTAACTAATCCTGTGGCAGCAGCTGTAGGTGTAGAGCTGGAGTACAGATAGTCTTGGGTTTTAATGGAGAATGTGCAATCTTTGTTTTACTGTTGTGACATTGCAGTTTATAGCAATGAACTGAAACATGAACAGCTGTTATTTCAACTCTCTTGTGGCAATAGGTGTTCATGTAGGGCTGTCATGCACATGGTCCTGTGTTCAAATACAGCATATTCCATGCACTTTTACTGTTGTTCCAATTCCAATTATAATCATTCTCACTTTTAACACTTGACATAGTGTAGTTGATATGAATTATATGCATGAGGGCACTAATATTGTACCAGCTATTTCTTTATTTATCCATGTATTATCACATTTATTGTCAAATGTATGACTGTGAGTATACTGTGTACTATGTTCCTGTAAGTATATTTCTGCTGTCTAGACTGCCATGACCTTCACATTTGACTAACGCACTTACACAAGTGCCTGCAATTCAAATAACCCTAAAATTGCATTGTTTGCCCCTGCTGTGCACTGCTTACCATTGTGCTTTGATTGCCCAATGGTGTGTGCTGCACCAACATTTTCAAACAGTCCCAGTAAATGTGATGACTGGAATTGGTGGGAAACCATCAGCCTCCATTGCTCTTGATTCATCATAGACATGGCAGGCATTCATGGAGGGTGTGAGATTTAGGACTCAAAGATTGGGTGTCCAGGAGTCCAAGATATTTGTTGGACTCCTAATGAAACACTACAGTGCCAAGTTGCTGCAGGGGGACTATTCTGGGTCCCAGTATAAGTCAGAGGGTTGGGATATTTTGGCCCAGGCTGTGGCCAGTCCCACCTGTATCCCCTGCACTAGAGAACAATGTAGGCACCACTTTAGTGACCTACATCAGAGGAGGAGAAGTACCCTTGATGCTTGTATTGAGGAATTTAGGATGGAGGACATACCACACATGTGTAAGCATCAACTACACGGAGTACTTGTAAGGCTTAAAATCTGAATATAGACAAGCCTGGTATTCATAATGGCATTCTGTTCTATTCTGTTTTTTCCACAGCTGCCATGGAGAGAGAGTGCAGTGTTAGGACCCATGCCACTAGATTGATGAGGATAAGGAAGGCACGTGGTAAGATGCTGCAGAAGAGTAGTGTTATTGTAGCATTAAAAGTTAAAGATAGCTTTTTGTTATTTTATAGAGTTGTATCAAATTAAGCATGCATATCTCAACTGTAAAAGCAAGTATGCATGCAGTAGTCTGTAGCACAAAGATAGCTTGCTTGTTTTTTATAATTGTAGCATATTGAACACGCATATTCCAACTGTAAAAGCAAGCATGCATGCATTAGTCTGTAGCAAAAACCAGCAGGACAATATTAGACTTTAGTCAGAGGTGGTGGTTTCAAGTATCACACTTCCCAAATATACAGTAACTGTTAATTCTTCAATTATGTGTAACTTAAAGGTTTAAAGCAAAAGCTCTATACCACTGATACACATGGCTTGCTGTAAACTGTAATCTGAAGAAGTGGAACATGCGTAGTACATGCTGCAATCTGTAGTATAGTGTGCTTCTGTTAGGAGCTGCTAGTCTTAAAAGTAATAAGTTATCTGTTAGCGGTGGTAGTCTTAAGAGTAAAGGTTAAGATAATAGAGTCAAACAATTTTATTAATGCATTGTATGTTACATATGAAGGTACTAATCTGATCTCCTTTTTTCTCTCACCCCAACTCTTATCTCTGTTTTTTTCTTTTTCTCTCTCTTTTTTATTGTTGTTTTATTTTATTATGTGTTGTCAAAATGTGTCCAAGTCATCCATGTGTACCGCATCACAAAATGCTCCACAGCACCATGGGGTAGGCCTACCCCAAAGGATCCACCTGCCTCCATGCCACCAGCCCCAGCACAATTGCCCAGCATGACCTGGCAGCACCACCTCTGCTGCCGCTGTACAACCTGACCCCTCAGGTAGTTCTACTCCCAAGGATAGGCCAGTGGTTCCCTCTGGGAGCGGTGGCAAAGGTGGTGAGATTCTCACCTGCTCTGAACTGCCAGGGATGGTGCATAGGGTTGTGCACCACACTGTTGGTGCACACCTATGCTGGAAGGAGGGGCTGCTCTCCCTCATTTTACATAAGACCAATAGGAGGAGGAGACATCGAGCACTCCAGCCAGTGGCAGAGTAAGGTTACAGTGATGACAGTCCTGAGGGTGAGGACTCAATTCTCACTGTCAACCAGCTTAACATCCATGGGTCCTGGATGTCCCCACCTCACCTCATCCATGATATCCACCAACTTATTGTGTCCATCACTGTCCCCGTATCTTATCTTGTTTGTCTTGTCTTGTCTGCAATGATTCTTCACCTACCCAACTTACCAGACCCAGACATACCTATGTCCCTTCCACAACATTCCTCTCTCTCTCAAAAGAAAAAAAAACAGCACCTGTCCCACAAAAAAAAATCATCCCATACATAGCTCTCCATTTTGTGCATGTGTCTTCTTGACACACTTGATTTGGTCCAGTTGACTATACAACATGATTGTGTTGTGGTCACCTCTCTCTCTGGAGATGACAGTCCAAATTCAGCTAATAGTCTGCATATATAATCAATTTTTACTGCTGAAAAAATGGATAGCTATGGTACTTTCCTATCTCCCTCCTGCACATTCTTTCCAATTGTTCTTCATTCTGCTTGCTTCCCATTTCACTGCTGTCCTATCTTCCCCATTTCTTTTCTTTAATGCTGCATTGTGCAGTAGTGCACAGCGCCCACCGAGTAGCAACAGTAATACAAACATAATTAACAGTATTAGATACAGCTGTATTCAAACCTAGTACCACCTGACCCCCAAAAAGGACACATCACTGCATTAACACCTGTTGTCACATAGTCATTTAAGTCACAGGTGTATTCCATAAACTCAAGTCTGTCAGAATTTAGCATCCCCATTTCACAACTGTCCTATCTTCCCCATTTCTTTTCTTTAATGCATTATTGCACACCAACATCCACTAACAGTAAAGTAAAAGTAGTTAAAAGTATTACGTCCAGCCGTATTGCAACCCAGTACCATCTGGCCCCAAAAAGGAGCATATCATTGCATTAACACCTGCTGCAACAGAGTTAGTAAGGTAGCAGGAGTATTCCTCAGGCTCAGTACTAACTGTCAGACTTTAGCAATCCTGCTCACATTTGTGCAGTGCTTAGCAATGCGCAAACAGGTGTATCACTTATGCATATACACTTTGTTAACCATCGTGCAAACCTGCTGATCCTTGCACTATAGAATTGTATATATTATGCTGTGATACTGTTCTTTACTTTCCACTCCCGTTGTATGACATCAAAGTACATGTAGAAACATTACAAACTGAGGGACCTATCTAACTGTATGTCATATATTTAAAATACATCCATGTGTTGGCACCTCTCCAAGCACTACAACCTTGGGGTCTCAGTATGTTTTACACACATATATCAACCACACTACAAAATGTAATATCATATGTGTGCTATGCAATGCACATCAATATGGTAACATGCAGAACTACAACTACTGATCCATATGCTTAAAAAGCCTTATCTGCACTGCTGTTGCAGGAATCAGCATGGACGATATCCAAAGGGACAGAGGTGACCTTCAACACACTTGACTCTACCCATTTTGGGTTTGGCAAGGGTAGATCTTGCTTATTGACTTTTGGGAACTTCTTGGATACTGACCCCAAAGACCTGGATGATGGATAACAGGACATACTGCCAATGGTGAGTTAACTAGGGCCTTTGACACTATCCCCCATTCACATCTCATAGTGAAGAGCTCCCATCTGGGAATTAGGCCATACAGTACTAGATGGAGAGCCAACTGGCTCAACAACAGAATACACACTCTTAAAGTTGGGGACTGCACCTCCACCACTAGCCCATACATCAGTGGAATACTACAAGGATCTGTGCTGTGCCTTCAACTGTTTGGGAAATACTTCCCAGAAGCACAAGCAACAGTATATGGCCTGTGGTTTGCCAAGTTTGCAGATTATTGTTAACTGAATGCACTCATATAGAGTTACCCAATGATGGTAACATATTACAGTAGGGGCTAACACAGACTGATGATTGGCAACAAACTCATGGACAGAATTTTACGAATACAATGACTCTTTGTCACCTTTGTCAGTGAAGTACTCCTGCTAATTATAATATACATATACATATACAAAAACACAGTGTTGTGAGAGTTAGGAACACATGTTGATAGCAATCTACACTTTCATCATTAAGTGTCCATACTGGCGACACACACAATCTGCACTGTGCACATCATACACATGGACATTACATCCAAGACAGTCATACCTCTGAACTGCAGCAATTGGAGAGAACACAAGGCTGTACCTCAGAGATTCCCAGGCTTCCAAACATGACATACATGGAAAGACTGACATACCTGTCCCTGTACTTGGTATCATGCAGGCTGCTGAGAGGTGACCTATGGCTGCCCTGCAGAGCAGTCTCAGACCCTGGCCATTTGTAAATGATGGACATCTGCAATTCAAATGCAACAACTATAATTTGCCCCAGGTTTCTCAACCTAGCCTGTGATGTAAACAGTACATGCTGGGGAGACAGATATATCCCACAATGATTCACACTACTCTGTAATAGGCTCTTACTGAATGTGAAGCAGTGCTCCTCAATGACCCTGTTCAAGGGCAAACATAACTACTGGTTGGGTAATTATAAAGTCACCTCTGGGTTGGCACCTATTTCCCTCATGGAAAGTGCCAGTTGGTGCTGCTCACAAACATGCACTACTAAAAACAACCTTCCAACGATGCCCAATAATGGCACTTGTGTTTTTACACAGCTAGGCTGCTAAAGACCCTAGTGTTATTAAGCTAGTCACCTCATATGTACTTATGAAGCTATGTGCCTATGCATGCCTCACAACCTTTTCAACACATGGCCTGCTAATGTCATCTACTATATGTTCACCTGCACTCTTGTATTGTGCCATGGCACTTGTGTAATGTACAGTGTTCTGTAGTCTGTGTACTTAGATAAGTAGGGGTTCTATTTTCACTGCAGTCAATTGTGTGTATATGTGTGTGTGTGTGTGTGTGTGTGTGTGTGTGTGTGTGTGTGTGTGTGTGTGTGTGTGTGTGTGTGTTGTTGCCTGACATCACACAGAGCATGTTACATCAGTATGTGGGACACTTGTCATCTTCTCCTCAACAGACACTGCTGATGTCATTAGCTGTATCACATTTTTTAGATATGCAGTACTCCCACCAGGGCAGCCTCAGGCAGAAGTCACTTCATCCTATACAATGAAGTTTATAGTGACAAGGCTTTCAATCTATCCACGTACATCATGGCATGGTTTGTAGGCTCTGTGTTGTCTTGCTGAGAAAGCCCTGTGGTCTCTCCAACTGCTACATGTGTTTGTTGGTACATGTAAAAAAGAGCATTATACTCTATTAGTGCTGTAATGAGGTTTGACTACAGTGCTGTCATACAACCCTAAAATATCAATATGATGTACACAAAATAGGCGTTTAATAGCACTGTGGACATTTGATGGTCAAAGTTCAGATTGCTATCTAAATGTGTTCCCAGTGCTTTCATCACTGGGTTTCTACATAGCAGGACTGTTGTCAATACTGTGATTAACATGAAACTCCACTTTTCAGACAGACAACATTAAAACCACACATTTCTGCATTTATTGGTAGATCATGTGCCTTTGTCACCATTCAGTTGTGTATGTTAGCTCCTCCAGTACTATGTTATCACCATTGGTGGACTCAATGATTGCCCACAATGTTCAACAATCAGCAAATTTGGTAAGACAAAGGCCATATACTTTAGCCTGAACTGTTGAGAAATGTAATTCAAACAGTGAAGGGCCAAGCACAGATCCCTGGGGTTTGTTAATGGTAACAGCTCTACGGGTACAGGTTGATTCACCAAGTTTCACATGATGTGTTCTGTCAATGAGCCAGTTGTTTACCCATCAACTAACGTAAGGTTTAATGCCCAGCTTGGGGGTTTTCTCAATGATACTTGCATGAGTGACTGTGTCAAAACCCTAGGCGAGATCACAATAAGCGGTATGCACTGTTTTACCTTCATCCAGGCCTATCACATGGAATCAATGTGCTGTGACAACATCACAGGTCACCTATGGCATAACCCAGCACATACACCTTCCTGATATGGTTGAATACACAGTTTAACACACCCTCCACATGGCCTATGTTTCCATACAAGGGTGTATAGGAAAGCAGCTGGACCTGATAACATTCTTGGAAGAGCGCTCAGAGACTGTGTGGGTCAACTAACAAATGTACTCACAGACATTTCCAATAACTCACTGAATCAAGCCATTGTGCCCAAATGTTTCAAGTACACAAACATTATACCACTACTAAAGAAGTCACCACCTGCTAGCCTAAATGATGATTGTCCCATAGCTCTCACCATGACTGTGATGAAATGCTTTGAGTGACTCGTCAAAATAATTGCAGACTTTGATCCACTCCAGTTTGCATACATACCCAATAGCTCCACAGGAGATGCTATTTCTTTGGCACTCCACTTATCGCTGCACCACCTGGAGAACAAGAATAGCTATGTGAGGCTACTTTTCATTGACTTCAGTTCAGCTGTCAATACAGTCATCCCACAAAATCTGATCAGAAGCTGGTTCAACTGGGCATCAGCACTCCACTATGCAACTGGATTCTGGACTTTCCTATAGATAGGCCCCAGAAAGTGTGCATAGGCAATAGTACATTGGAGAACATAACCCTGAACACTGGAGACCCACATCGATGTTTCCTAAGCCCCCTGCTTTTCACCATACCAACCCACAACTGTACTGCCAAGCACAGTTCAAACCATATAATCAAATTTGCAGATAATACAACAGTTGTGGGCCTCATCAGGAATGATGATGAGACAGCCTACAGAGAGGAGGCAAATCAGTTCATAAGTTGGTGATATAACAATAATCTTGCAAATGTCAACAGGACCAAAGAAATAATTGTGGACTACAGAAAGAGCAACTGTTAGCACTCTCCACTCGTAATCATGGAAGAAACAGTTCAGAAAGTAAAAAGCACAACATTTCTGGGGGTGCACATTGCAGAAGACTTGGCATGGTCAGCCAACACAAATGCCATCTTTAAGAAGGCGCACCAAAGTCTTCACTTCTTGCGAAGGTTGAGGAGTGCAAACCTGCCATCAATGGCTCTCACAACCTTCGACAGGGGAACCATTGAAAATATAATGACAAACAGCTTTACAGTATGGTATGGAAGCTGCTCTGCTTCCAAGCACCAGACCCTCCAGAGCATAGTGAAAGTGGCTGAGAGGATTATCAGGAACTCCATCCTTACAAGACCTGCATATGTCCAGATATCTCAGCAGGGCAAGGAAAATAACCAGGGATAGAACTCATCCTGCTTACAAGTTGTTCTCACATTTAACATCAGGAAGGTGCTTTCAATGCATACACTGCAAAACCATGAGATTCAGAAACAGCTTCTTTACACTAACCATCAGGTTACTGAACTCTAGGAGCAGTACCCTTCACACTGGACATTGACTGTGAGGTAGACCAACATGTCATCATGGACCTCCTCTACATGTACACTAGTAATATTCCAGGTGTGTGCAACAGACCTGTGTGACTTGTTACTGCTACATCAGGTCCATTATATCTGATAGATGTCCTCAAAGAGATCATCAAGGGTATGCATGATGACAACAGTATCATCATGTGGAACTTGAACAGGTCAAGGGATTTGACAAAATCCACACTGCGGTATTCAATCTACACCATTAAATGTGGCCATAAACAGCTATATCATCTAATGGGTAGACCAGTGTATGACATATGTGGGATCTCACTATGTTGAAATGTGTGATATGATATATATATCTCAGGTCCAGTGATCAGGTTGGTACATCAGGGCTGTCTACTAGGCCCTTTCCTCCCCATTAGTTCAGCGATGGGCATCACAGATGACATACACATGCTGTGTCCAAACAGCTGCCTGAAGGACTACAGCTTGTGTGCAGTAGACTCCAACTATGATATTAGTATAATACAGACAGTATCAACACAAACCAGAGACTGTGGCCACAGGCATGACAACACCTGCATTGACAAGACACATGGAGGGATTTGTTGAATCAGGAAACAGACACACCACCCAAGTATAATGTGGACATCACACCCTATAATCAGACCTATAGGTATGTCACCTGTGTCCTGAGGTAGAGGGTAAGTGGTGCATCCACCTGCATATGGTCGCAGTTCTGACTATTCCCTTGAATGTAACACAAGTACTGGGTATGTGAAGGACATGCACATCAGAGGCCATAATACCTTCATGGTTCTCAGCCTTCATCACACCAATAACTGTGTACAATGCACCCTTATTCCTTCTTCATATACCTCCCTACACATCTTCCAGTGATGTGTAACTGAAGTGCACCACCTTTGTCACAGTGCCCTGTCACACAGCTTATTGGCCATACCTAGGTATTCTTTCTGTGGAATACACATGACTGTCTGGTGGTGCGGAACAACAGTAGGTTCATAGCTGTTTACTAGGCTTACAACCACAAGGCACTTTTTAAGCCTAGCCATACATCCCAAATCTCTAACAATTTTTGATACCATTGATAAGTATAAGCAGGGCTTGGGGGATGAAACATTTACAGGCAGGGGCCCGGGAGATGAACCATTTACAGGTTACCTGTGTCCATTAGAGACATAGGTGCCAAACCAGGGATGAATTTCCTGTTCCCCGTACAATTGTCCAACTTGCACTTAAATTGGGTTAGGGAGGAACTCTGCTTCACATGGATGGTGAGCCTGTTCCAGGAACGGGGTAGTCTCTGGGATACATACCTGTCTCTATAGCAGGTCCTATTTATATCACAGGCAAGATTTAAGTTCTTAGAATGGGTAATTCTGGTGCTGTTTGTTTTGTGGATATGCAGGAGGTCCATCACAGTGGGGTCTGACAATGCACTCTATGCCAGGCATAGATGTTCTCTCAAAAACCTGTAGAAGGCAGAACACAGAGATAGGGCCTTCAGGCGGTCTGCATAGGACATTTTACTTACGCCCTGTATTTTTTTAGTGAGAAACGTCTGTGGACGTTCCAATTGTTGGATACGCCTGGTTGGGTACATATGAAAGGGGGCACTGTACACAGTGATAGGTCTGATGAATGTGGAATACCGTGGATCAATGACTTCCTTCAACCTAGATGCCATACTACCTTTGTTTATAAGTTGCACAACATAGAATGATTTCCTCCCAACTGTAGTCACATGATGGTCAAAGGCTAGATTACTGTCTATATGAGTCCACAACTACTGGGTTAACTCTAAGAGGTGTGTTCTCAATATGATACTTACCAGGGGTGGATAATTTCCTAATGGATACTATTATGCATTTCTTATTATTTAGTTTTAGTCTATAGCTCTGACAGCAGTTGTGTGTCTGTGGCAGCCCTTCCTGGAGAACATTTGTGCCAGTGTAGGATTCAATGACAGTTCCTAATTTGCAATCATCTGTAGATGTAGTCAGCCACAGACCACTGACATTGGCCTTGACTTCAGAGATGTAAGTAAGGAGTGGTCCAAGCCAGATCCCTGAGGATCTTTGTAGAGGTTGACTCCTCATTTCTAACTTCATGGATCCTGTCTGTGAGGCAGTTGACTATTGACTGGGTGATATATAGGTTTGTAAACAATATCACCAAAAGAAATACCAAATGAAATCGACAAAAAAGGCTACTAACCAGCAGAAATAAGAATAAAATTTATTAAAATATTTATTTAATTTATTAAAAGCCTCAGCTTACGCAACCTTCCAAGAGTAAAATACACTTTACAAAGCAGCCTTAAATACGATAATCATCATTACAAATGAAAATACCCTCCCACAATTAATCAATAATTAAATTACATACTTCCAATTACACTCCTTGTTAAGCACAAGGGTCTCCAAAGTACCAAATTTCAGAATAAAAAGTGTTTCTTTCCTTAAAAGTTTGTCTTTCAAACTAGTATAGTCTCCTAAACATACCTCTACCTTTTCTAAAATACAGCCTTTAAGATTGTCAGGGTTGGAATTATGATAATGTGAAAAATGACTACCTAGTGGACTTTCCAATTTTTTGTTTTAATATCTCTCACATGTTCTTGAAGTCGAGCTTTGAGACTTCTATACATTTCTCCAATATAAAACAGATTGCAAGTACATTTTAGGGCATAAATAATTCCTTCTGTGCAGCAAGTAAAATTATACCTTGGGACAAATCTAACCCCATTGATGTATAGAAAGGAGTTAACTAAATATTTATAAATTGAACATATGTTACAACGGGCAGTACCCCACTTAGCCACAATACTTCAATTTACACTGACCTCTGGAAGAGAGAAGTGATTATGCACTACCATATCACCTAAATTTCTTGCCCTTTTATAAGAAATGTTGATCTGTTCGGGCAACAAACAACATAAATCTTTATCCTTTAATAACATGGGCCAGAATTGTTTAACACTCTCTCTGGTTGCCTTATTCAAAATCCTATTGTTATTAACAATAGGACCATGTGTCACATGATTTTTTCGCAAATTAGTACTAGATCCACTGTTGCACATATTAGTTTCCCATCTCAACTCTATTATTTTATGTTTTGCCACTATAACATCACTCACATTATAACCTCTACTAAGGAACATTTTTTCAGCTTCCATAATTTCCTTATGAAATGTCTCATCAGTACTACACAGTCTGTGGATTCACAGAAATTCATTATAAGGTAATATGGACAATAAATCTCTAGGATGGCAACTACTGCCATACAGGAACTGTTTTTTTGCTCAAATTTCCTAAATAAACCAGTCTCTCCAAACCATTTAATTTAATGTCCAAAAAATTAACTTGAGAACCCAATTGGATTCCATCAAATTCAAGGCCCAAATTATTAGCTTGTAAATCATTGACAAATGCCCTAGCATATTCAACTTGGCCTTCACACAGGAAAATCAAATCATTGATAAATCTCAGATACAAAATAACACGAGACCTATAAAATACATGGGGTTATATATAATCCATCTCAAACTTTGCCATTACTAAATTGGCATAAATGGGGGCAAAAGCTGCCCCCATGGCCGTTCCTTGTAACTGATGAAAAATTTACCCATTAAATGTGAAGAAATTCTTTTTCAAATAAAAAGCCACCAGGTCAATAAGAAAATGTGACATTGGGGAGTCACCCAGAAAGTAGAATAAAGCCTGTACTCCTATCTCATGTTTTATATTTGTATAAAGGCTTTTGATATCCATATATAGCCAGAACATAGAATCATTCCACTGAAATCTCCTAATTGTATACAAAAAGTCATGGCTGTCCCTAATATAGGAAAGAATGCTCAAAACATATTTTTTCAGATGTTCATGCAATAAACTATTAATATGTCTTAAGAAGTATTTCTCAGCAGAGACAATAGGTCTTCCACTGAGATTGTCAATACCTTTATGAGTTTTAGATAGGCAATAGGACACTGCTATGCTGCTATTCTCCACATTAAGTTTTTTGGTCACATCATTAGTAGAAAAATAACCTAATGCCCCTTATTAAGTAAAAGTAAATATTCATCAACAGCTATAAAATAACTAGAGATGCCACATTTTTCATACACTTCATTGTTAAGATGAGTATAGCAGATATCTAAATACTGAGTGTAATGCAAAACTGCTATCTGGTTCCCCTTTTCAGGTTTCACCACTACATTTTTGTTATTACAAAATTTACAAAATTCCAATTGTTTATTTAAATTAAAACAAATATCAGATTTTTACTAATACACATGTTATAAAGTTGCTCTACTTCAAAATTTATAGTAGAAATGTAACTGTATACAATTATTCACAAAAGCAGGAATAAAATAACTTTTCACTTGGATGGTACTAGTATCTAAATTATCAAATGCATTAATATCATGTTCATCTAAACTATCTAATACTGAAGAACAGGAATAGAAAGATTCATCAGAACTCTCATTTGAGTTCACATTTCCATCACTCAATTCCATGTTACTATTTCTACAAAAGTAATCAATTAAATGTAACTTTCTACTGAGCAAAAATATCTCACTTTTTAACATGTGTAACCTAGGTAAGGCTGTAGGCATATACTTGAGTCCCAGACATAACACAAATAATACAACATTTGAAATATCACAATTAGAAACATTAAGTATGAAAGAGTCATTACGGTAAATGCACCTCTCAGTTCCAACGTTTTCTTTTGTTATTTTGTCCCTTTGAACAAAGTTCCTCTGTTGCCCCCAATCATTACGGCCACATTTTCTGTAGTTGTTAGAACTTTTTTTGTTGTTATTACTGGAGTGATTAGCATTCCGAAAATGTCTAAGTCCTAAGGGTTATTAGCCTCTGGTAGGACAGGAAACTGTTCATTGCTACCATTCTCCATTACATTGTAGTCGGCCTCCTCCGAAGTCACAAAAGACACTAAGGTAGAAGCAGAAGTGGTATTATAACTTTGGTCCCTCCTTCCCCTGGAGAAAGACCTATTACTTTTGCGTTTCCATAGAAACGCCTTATCAGAATTATAGTCTTTAATGTTCCAATTAATTTTATAACTTTTCTGCTCTACCAATTCTTGTTCTAACTCAGTTAACTTAATGTTTATTTCTTTAAGCATCTCATCCAATTTTGTTGAGGAAACAAGTTTTTGTAATTCATCACTCACCGATAAAACTTCTTCTTTGAGCTGCCATTTCTTAAGGTGGACTCAATCAATCAGAATGCAAATCCATTCTAAAGAACACTGGTGTGCTGCCTCAATCCACCTTTTACGAAACACCATATTGTCAGGATTCCCTTCATCGAAAGGTGTAGTAGGTGATATAGAGGCTCTCAGCACCCTGGGGGTAGATATTCAATTTGATACATCATTGGAGATACAAAAATATTGAAATGGGTGCTAGTTTCTTTGCATAATAAATGTTCCAATTTATCTCTATGATTGCAGACTTCTGCTGTTAAGGGGATCACACTGGAGGAACCCACCTCTTGAAAAGGGTTTGCACAACGGCGATTCCATTCCCCCATAAACCGATCCTACACATTGCCTGCAGCCACAGTACCCATCCCAACATGCTGAGAAGTGAAAGCACTAGTTACCCCATCCTGAAATCTCATTCATCTATCACTTGTTGATAAAACAAATTGTTCAATCAATCTCTGAGTGCCATCCGTCTGGTCCTCTCTAAATAGGCGTGGTATGTTGTTAGCAGGGTCAGTAGCCATAGAATAAACAATACCATCAGAAGAAATACCAAAAAAATCTACAAAAAAAGGCTACTAACCAGCAGAAATAAGAATCAAATTTATTAAAAGAATTAGCACCTCGGCTTACACAACCTTCCAAGAGTAAAATACACTTTATAAAGCAGCCTTAAATACAATAATCATCATTACAATGAAAATACCCTCCCACAATTAATCAATTGGGTATTTTCATTTGTAATGATGATTATTGTATTTAAGGCTGCTTTGTAAAGTGTATTTTACTTGTGGAAGGCTGTGCAAGCTGAGGCGCTTTTAATAAATTTGATTCTTATTTCTGCTGGTTAGTAGTCTTTTTGTCGACTTTTTGATATATACGGGATGTTCATCATGTTTCACTGTTGCAGTCATTACTCTTGGGTTATCCTGCTGGCAGGCTACCCTCGGTCGGCCAGAATTCCAAAGTCTAGGTCCGGCGTCAGTTGCTGTCACCTCTTCCCTGACATCAGTGTGCCAGGGGTATAAAAGATGCAGCTGATGCCATTTTCTTCAGTCTTTCTTCCTGTGCGGTGCCTGAAGCAAAAGCAGTTCACAAGTGCCGGTCGGCCGACTCCTGAGAGTTTCGTGTTCGAATTTCAGATCCGAAGTCTTCATTAAAGCTAAGTACTCCATTGGGGAAACTTTTTTCTTGCTCCAGACCGATGTCAGAAAAAGTTAACAATTGTATTTCTTGTGGGAAGCAAATACTTCATAAGGATTTTCACTCTTACTGTATTCCTTGCCTAGGCCCTGATCACAACATTGCTAGCTGTCGGCTTTGTGCTAGATTTAACCAACGCACTATCAAGCATCGGTTCAATTTTGCATTTCATTACTTTGGCTGAAGATTTAATTATATGATGCCGTCAGACCAGCCGGCAGCCAGAGTTTACAAAAAACGCAAGGACAACGAAAAGGATAGGCATCCGAGGTCCAAAACCGACGACAAAGCCTCTGCTAAGCCAGTCGCCGGTTCGCCGGTTCTCAGTGAGGTGCTTTCGCAGCCCCTGGTGCCCGCTACCTCAGAGCCACAGGCCACTTCTGACTCCCACGTGGAGCCCACTGGGCCTCTGGAAACTCATGGTATTGGACCATTGGAAATCATTCCCTCAGATGGGTCCAGAGCCGCTGAGCAGGCATCGGCTTCTGAGGGTGTCTTCAGACCTACACAACTATATATTAAGCCATCTTCAGCTTCAAAGACAAAGACTAAAGCAGCTCCAAAGACAAAGAAACAAGTACAGCATTCTCCTTCTCAGACTTCCATGCCTAAAAAACAGATGCTCAAAATGGCCGAAGACCTAATTAATTTGATCAGGGGCTCCCATCCCCCTCCTGATAAGAGGCCTAGGCAAGAGACTGAGTATGATTCTTCTGATCAGGTTTCTATTTCCTCTGATTCCTCTTCTGAACAGGATTACTCCATGCTTCCCTATGAGAATTCTGATGCTGAAGAATCCTTTCCTTCAGCCTCTCCTCCTGAGGATTATTCTTTTGGGGAAACCCTGCATACCATGAGGGAGCATTTCCACTGGGAGAGCCAAGATTATTCTGAATCTAAGAAAAGGCTCAGATACTTTCTGCTACTTCCTCAGCACAGACCCCTTGCTATTCCACCTGTCCTGTATATTGTAGATAATGTATTTTCAGAGTGTGGCCTGTCCCCTGACTCTTTACCCCCTGCACCTGCTAAGCCAGACAGGTACTACAGGGTCCCGGATTCTCATAAATTCCTATATAAAAACCCTGCTGCTGACCCAGAAACTATATCTCAGGGTCCCAAAGGGGTCAAAGCTTCCACTGCAAAAAACCCTGTCCTCTTTGATAGGGATTCCAGGGCTCTAGACAGATGGGGGAAAAAGTCTACACTTCTGCTACCCTGGCTGTAAGGGCTTTAAATTGTCAGTTTCATATGCTTAAATATCAGCAATATTTAATGTCACTGCTTAAACAGAAATTGTTGACAAATACTGAAGGTTCAGAGAACAAAGAATTGCAGGATTTATTGCTTGCAGCTGAAAAAGTGAGAAAGCATACTTTACAATGTGGTTATGATTCACTGGAGGCCTTTTGCAGGGCCGCTGTTACAGGTTTTGTTATTAGAAGGCATGATTGGTTAAAGGAACAGAATCTGCATGATCATGTTAAAGCAAAATTATTAGATGCACCATTACAGCATGATACTTTGTTTGGTACTAAAGCAGAAGAGGTGTTGAAAAAAATGGAGGATAAAGCAAAATCCATGCAGACAGTCAAGGATTTCTTACAGGTGCAGCCACCCAGGTGTAGCAGGAACTGGCCCACTAAAAATTTGTCCTTTCCAGAATCAGGCAGACCACAAAGAGGCAGATACAGGCATCCCAGAGGCAGATCTCAGCCCCAGGGCTCATACAGGCCTAAACAATGGGGTGCTCCTACCTCCAAAAGCGGAGAAGACAAATCACAACCTTACAGGAAACAGTCCCAATGACTTTCCTCTTCCAGATCCAAGCACTTTTCTTTTGGCAGCCCCCTTAGGGGGAAAACTAGCACTTTTTTCATCAAATTGGCAAATGGTTACCCAAGACAAATGGGTCCTGAATATAGTGTCCCAAGGCTACAGGTTCCATTTTCACACCCTACCAAGGTCAAAAGGTATGCCAGACCTGCCACACAATCAATGGGCAGAGGCACAAAAACAAATTACAGCCCTCATGGACATGAGGGCCATTCAGCAAGTACCTCAACAAGAGCAGGGGCAAGGATTTTACTCCAGACTTTTTCTAGTACCCAGAAAGGACAAAACCTGGAGACCAATTCTGGACCTGTCAATTTTAAATACGTTTCTGGAAGTTCCAAAATTCAAGATGTTGACTCTACAGCAGCTACTGCCCATGCTGGGCAAGAAGGCTTGGCTCGTAACTTTGGACCTAAAAGAGGCATACCTGCATGTCCCAATCAGACAATCTGTCATAGCTGGCTCAATGCATTACCAATTCTCTGCACTGCCCTTTGGCTTATCTACTGCGCCCAGAGTCTTCACAAAATGCCTGGCACCAGTAATAGCGTTTTGTAGACAAAAAGAAATTTAAATATATCCTTACTTGGACGACTGCCTAATTCAAGCAGAGAACAAAGACATTCTTCTGAAGCATCTGGCGTTTGTAAAAAGATTACTAATTGGCCTAAGGTACACAGTAAATGAAAAGAAATCAAACCTAGTGCCCTCTCAAGAGATAACATTCCTGGGTGCAAGCTTAAATACAACTGCCCAGATGGCTTATCTCATGCCAGACAAACAAATGCATCTGACTACTTACTTCATGAGATTGGCAACACAAACCCACTTATCTGCAAGGAAAATCCTGCAGGCCTTGGGTTTCATGGCATCTTGCATTCTACTAATTCCATATGCCAGACTGCATATGAGGAAACTACAATGGTACCTAAAAAGTGTTTGGACTCAGCATTGCCACAGCCTGGAGACAGTAATTGCACTCATTCCCTGCCTACAACAGGAGTTTCGATGGTGGGCAGAAGCCTGTCACCACAACAAGGGTCTGCCATTCAGTTTACCCACAGCCAGACAGACACTGACAACGGATGCATCAGATTATGCCTGGGGAGCCCATATGGCAGGAAAATGTATTCAGGGCACATGGTCTGCAAACCAGATGCATCTTCACATCAATCAAAAAGAGATGCTAGCTGTTCAAAATGCCCTGACAGCTTTCAAGGACCTGCTTCATCCAGGGCAGTTACTGATAAAGACAGACAACACTACAGTCATGTGGTACATAAACAAGCAGGGAGGTACACATTCCTACCCCCTGTGCAGACAAGCAATGACCTTATGGGACACAGCATTGGCTTTTCAAATTCATCTGCAAGCACAATTCCTGCCAGGAAAAACAAATACTCTGGCAGACGAACTAAGCAGAAACCTCATGGATCCCCATGAATGGAAACTGGATCCACAAGTCTTCAGCATGATAATAAGGAAATGGGAATGCCCAGACATAGATCTATTTGCCTCCCCTCACAACTGCCAGTTGCAGAGATTTTGCACAAGGATTTATCACAAGCAAGCATGGAAAGTGGATGCCCTATCCTTCAGCTGGAAAAATCTAACGGTATATGCTTTTCCCCCACTGCCTCTCCTTCCCAGGTTACTCTTAAAGGTCAGACAAGAGAAGCCAAAAATGATACTGATTGCACCAGACTGGCCACGCCAACACTGGTACCCAATCCTAAAGAGCTTGTCACAAGGTCCAGCATGGATATTGCCTCAGACTTCTCACTTGCTGACCCAACAAAACAATCAGATACTGCACAGCCAACTCAGGACCTTAAATCTGGCAGCATGGCGGATAATGTAGCCATTCAGAACACTCCTCTTTCAAAAGCTGTTATGGATGTTATTTTGGAGGCCAGGAGGCCCAGCACCAGAAAATCTTATGCAGAAAAATGGAAGAGATTCTGTGCTTGGAACCAGGAACAAGGCATTGACATGTGTGTACCAAATATCCCTCAGATTTTACAATACCTAACTGAGATGCTGAACAAAGGCCTTTCCTTCTCATCAATTAAGATTCATGCCTCTGCCATTTCAGCCCATTACAACACTGAACCACCTATCTTTTCTCATCCTTTAATAAGGCAGTACCTCAGAGGGGCCAAAAACATTAGGCCTCCAAGGAGAGCACCAAGCCTGGGACCTCAATTATGTTTTGGAAAAACTCACACTGCCTCCTTTCGAGCCAGCATCAACAGTAGATATAAAATTCTTATCCTGGAAAACAGCTCTGCTCCTAGCAATAACCTCTGCAAGGCAGGTCTCAGAGTTACAAGCACTCATGGCTGTGGAACCTTTCATCATTTTTCATCCAGACAGGGTTTCTCTGAGGACAAACCCTACATTTATGCCTAAGGTGGTGTCCAGTGTGGCCCTTAACCAAACCATTCACTTGCCAACCTTTTATCCAAATCCACAGAACAAGGGTGAGAAGATTCTGCATTCTTTGGACATACACAGGCAGTTATGCTTCTACTTGGACAGAACTAAAGCTTTCAGAAAGACTGAGCAACTTTTAGTGTCATATGCTGCAGGATCACAAGGAAAGGCTATCTCAAAATAGACTATTTCTAAATGGATAGGCCATTGCATCCGTTTCTGCTATTTTCAACATGGAAAATCAGTGCCTAAGGACATTAGGCCTCATTCCACCAGAGCAGCAGCCACTTCAGCAGCCTTCCTCAGAGGAGTACCAACCAAAGATATCTTAGAGGCTGCAACTTGGAGTTCAGTGCACACCTTCACAAAGCACTACCACTTACCTCTTTACTCTAAGTCCAGAGCAGGCTTTGCCACTGCAGTCCTGCAGGGCCTCATAGCCTCTCCTAATCCTATTTAGCCCAGCCACCCTTCCTCAGCTTTGGGATTCAACCCAAGAGTAATGACTGCAACAGTGAAACAAGATGAAAATAGTACAGTTGTGTACCTACCATAAATGTAGATGTTCGAGTGTATTCACTGTTGCAGTCCAGGTTACCCACCAACCATCCCCCTTTTCCTTGCTGGGACTTATCTGCACTTCTCTATCCTATACAACCTATTTGGTGTATCTGCTTGTAGATGAAGGAAATGTTATTTTTGTGCATGCATTTTTATTGGCATATTTTTCAGCCTACCAATTTGTGGGCACCTGACATCTGGGGCAAGAAAAACTGAAGAAAATGGTGTCAGCTGCATCTTTTATACCCCTGGCGCACTGACATCAGGGAAGAGGTGACAGCAACTGATGCTGGACCTAGACTTTGGAATTCTGGCTGACTGAGGGTAGCCTGCCAGCAGGATAACCCAAGAATAATGACTGCAACAGTGAATACACTCGAACATCTACATTTATGGTAGGTACACAACTGTACTTTTGTACCTAAACTTTTGAGTTTGTCAACAATGCCTGAATGGGGCATTATGTCAAATTCCATGGCCAGGTGAAGGTAGTTAGTGTGAACCATTTTGCCCTCATCCAGTGCTTTGGTGACCTTCTCAAAGAAGTCCACCAGGGTGAGTAGGCATGACCTGCGCTTGACGAAATCAAACTGGGTTGGGTCCAGTGTCTGGAGGTTTTCTATATCACTGTTGATCATTTCCATGATAATTCCTTCCATGGTTTTACATGTAAGACAAGTGAGACTTATGGGTCTGCATTTTCCAGGGTCTGTAGATGGGCCACCTTTGTGCAGAGGGATGACTGTTGCTGTTCTTCATTCATGAGGCACGAAGCCTGTTTGGAGTCTATTCCAAAGGGCCTGATTGGTCATGTTTCATGCTATTTAGATGGCATCCTAGGATATTGTCTGGGCCCATTGATGCAGTGTTCTTGGCCTTAGAGAGTTGTTACACCATATGCATATGTGCTACCTATTCAGCTTATGCACGCACTGCATATATAGGTTTTTGACAACACTAATGGCATGTATATCATTCATGACTGTGTGGATTGTGCCATAGATATATGCCATGCACACAAGGCAGGTAGCCTGTATTGACCATACTGTTACAGACAGGTATAGCAGTGTCCCTCCCAACACCTCCTGCATGCATTACAGTACCAGAACAGTATGTGTGGTTACCCTCAGAGTGTGGATGTATCATAATAGTTGTCAAGTGTGTGTGTGCTGTGCAGGCTCATTTGTTATCACTCCACATCACATATGTTATGTCAGAGGCATGGGGTTAGTGGTGGTATTATTCTGATATTGTACATGATTGTGGTTGGTTCTTTTATTGTTTGCCATTATCATTTACCTGTGGCCACCTTGCTGGAGACCTCTACTGAGACTACACTCATATTCAGGTATATCATTTTGCACAGCTTCCCAATGTGCACCCTACTTCAGTTGTATGTCAGATCCCTGAAAGTAAAGATGCGTAGCTCACACAGACATCCCCTTTGTTATGTCACCTTGTGTGACAGTCACAGACTACACATTTTCACTGTACAGTCTATACTGTACCATAAAGATATCTGCTTTGTGTTGCTGCTACAACCATTTTCCATTGACATCCCCTCCTCTGCTGTACATGCGGGAGCTTCACCTCTACTCTTTCCATGTGTTTATCTACACTTCATCTGTGTACCCCTATTCAATACACACACTTCCCCTGGTTGATCATTTTACATGGCAATCCCATGTCTTGTTACAGATCATTAACACAGCTTCAGTACAGAATGCCAGGAATGGGATATCACAATTCTCTACACTGCAGGTACACTGTCATGTACTGTGTTTGGACCATATACTTCACATTCATACCTCTCAGCTGTCCAGATATTCACTTGATGTCCAGATGCATTCCTTATCAAATATGTGGCTTCCTGTCATATCACTGGGGTGATCTCTGGACTGATGTGACTCAATATTACATACATCTGAGTGCATACCTCTCAACTGTCCTGATCTGTTCAGAACATACAGTTTTTGTCTCATATTTGTGATCTTTTCCTCATAACATTTTTTTCCTGGCAAATCATTGGCATGTCATTGCAGACTGCAGTCTGAAACTGATGACTGACATTTGAGTTTCAAAACTCATGCTCTTCAGAAAGTTCATGCTAATCCACAACCTATATATTCTATCAATTTCCTAAATTTGTCAGTGCAATATTAAAAATCTGTCCCTGTTTCTGGCTTTTTATCCTCCCCATTATTATGGCTTTGTCCACATTTGTCACTCTAAGAGGTTGTGAGTGCTACATTCTAACACTGGCTGTTTGTCCTCTCATTAAGTTGGCCTGTGTGCAGATGTGTTACACTAACACAGTGACGGCTATTTGTAAAACCCCTGGTGATCATTGCGGCATTATACGCAAATTCGTGCATCATATGTGCTCTTCCTTACACGGAATTGCTATCTGCATTCACTGACAAAGTTTCGCTATATGTAAAGCCCTGGTGATCATTGTGTCATTCCGCACAAATCTGCACACTGTAGATGCTCTCCTCACATGGAATTGCTATCTGTGTTTGCTTATGAGGTTTCGTGGCCAGCACCACTATTGCTAGCTGCAAAGTGTAGCCTAGGCCCACCACACCTCTTTAATATGCATTGTACACCGCTGCATGCCACGCACCGTCACACAAACATGTAAACTTCATGTATGCTCTGCTCAAAGCCTACAAAGAGTTTATTGAATCCAGGGGAATTGTTTTTATAGTCGTTTAATAGTTGTTCTAATAACAGATTGTGGTCCCATTCATCACAGACACATCCTTCAAGCCAGCAATTATCGCAACATTCTGACCTTCATCCCAGCAAGCCAAAGGTTCCAGTATTAAAGGCAATGGATATCTTATGTTCAGTGAGTCATACAACAGAGAATGGATACTGAATGCTAAGTTGTGTGGCTCGCTGTAGTGCACAATCAAAGGTTGTGCAGAAATGCCAAATTATATAGTTCAGTTAAATGGCTAACAGGTTATCACAGTGGTTAAGGCAAAGAACTGCTAAACTGGGAATCATTCTTTAGTCATAAGTATGAAATCCTCAGCCCCAACTTGTCAACTCAATGAATCTTAGCAAGTCACTTAAGCAGCTACTGCTCCTAGACTGCCCCTGAAAAGAGGCTCTTGTGCCTCATATCTTTACTTGGTTATGAAAATAAGGGGGAAAATTAAAGATGTACACAGGGAATAGCATTCTGGGATTTTGCTGGCATGGGCTTATTACATTGTCATGAAAAAATACTTACAGCATGTGGTAAAATAAGGATTTGGTGAGTGCCTCCGCAATGCATCCAGAGAGGTATGGCAAACATTCCTCGAAACTATATAGATTTTCACAAAATGTCCAAATTTTGGCCTCATATTTTTGGTCTGCTTTTCATAAAATTGTGATTTTGTGGCAAATTACTGGTGAATCATTAAAGACTGAAGTTAGAAAATAATGACAGACATTTGAGTTTCAGATTTCACATCCTTCATAAATTAATGCTTATTCTATTAACTTTCTAACTTTGTAAGAGTAATATTTAAAAATTGTCCCTATTTTTGGGACTTTGTTCCACTTTTATTTATTTCTTTGTCCAGATTTCTTGCTTTAAAAGGTTGAGAGGATTGTTGCAAGGCCAGCATAAATTTACTGGCAAAACAGTAACTCAGAAATTGTGTTGGTAACATGCTGACAACCAGTAACAAGCATGCTTATTTTGAATTAGACTGGTAATGCAGTAGTTTTTTAACATGATAAATAATTCATTAATTTATTTTTGTTCCAGATCATTAAGTCCTCTTCTTCCACATGTTCTGTAGACTCATTCATTCTCCTGGGCCACAGCTCGCCAGCCTATTCATTTCCTGGAGCTAGAGTCAAGTGAACTGACAGTGGCAGCCATCACCTGTGTGCAGGGAGGGTGGAGAACTTAATTTAACCTGACCCTCAACACATTCCTATTCACATCCAAAGTGTTGTTTTGCAGTGGGATGTACATCTCAATGCAACAGAATCATGTACCCTCCCTTCTTGTAGACAGCACACTCTGCATAATTGCCAGCCTCCCCTGAGGATTCCACTACAGACAGCACACGTGATCACACACTCCTCACCCCCAAAGACAGGCAAGCAGGCTGAACCACATTACTTCTGTCCTAGTCTGCCCCAACTCCAGTAGATGTCCAGTTCACTAATCATACTCAGGTCACCTGTATTGTTATCAGGGTTTTGTCCATCTGTGCCAACAAAGGTGGATATCATGAATAATTAATTGAAGAAGGGAATCAAGAGGGGGTTTGGCTATGGATAAACATATACAGCATCAGGCTGTGAGCACCTCCCTGATAGTGTCCTATGACAATTCAATATGGATTATATATCTGATGAACAATCATAGCATGGATTGTTACCACAGGAACATTAGCTGGTAGTGATTGTAGCATAACTGCTATTATAATACAATATACACCATCAATATAGTTAGCATCTTAATTTAAACTTACTGTCAACATCCATTTATTAAAACAAATAGCCTTGTTTAACCTTGGTGGCATTACCTCATTACCTCTTATACCTCCGTTCTGTAACCTGAATACAGGAACTAGTTAGTGTAATTGAGATTGTGCTGACCTTGTAACAAGAGTGGATGACAAAACTGCTCTAACTCTCATTCCACTTCTCAGCATCCAAACAAGCTATCTAATGTTCAAATTGAAGTGCAAATGATAACTGATTGATATGTTGGAAGGGTTGGATTAAAAGACTATAGTACATCTCCTGAAATAAAATGTTAAACTGAAATGATTCTCTAGTATGACTGGACTGGATCTCCTTGAAAAGAGAGACGAGGCCCAAGGGTAGGAATGGCAAGGTAGAAATGGCCTCATGACTCATCTGACTTGTAACCCATAGGTTCATAGGTTCATGGGTAAGTACTAGGCTTACTGCCCTTGTGGGCCATTTTAAGCCTAGCCAGTTTCCCTTTTTGTCCTTCAAAAAACCCATCCCATTTGGTTATAGATTGACTTTAGCCATCCCGTGGTCAATAATTATATATTACTCCCAACAAGAATAAATGGGATCATCATATATATAATTTGAAGGGACCCATGTATGGGATAATGCATTTAGGAGCAGCCTCTGCCCATTAGTAGTACAGGGGGCAATCCTGGGGTAAATTAGCTGTTTCCCATCCATAGATCTAAGTTGCACTTGAATATGGACAGGGATGCACTTTGTTTTATGTGGCTGGGGAGTCTGTTCCACAGCAGTAGTATCTTCTATTGATGTTACCAAAGAGGTTTAGATCCCTAGACTGAGTATTTCGGAAGATATTTGACTTAAGGATGTGCAGTAAATCCACCAGTAATGGGTCAGAAGATTCCTTGCATGCCAGACACAGGCCACTTCTTAGCAGTCTGTAGGATACTGAGTATAGTGACAGGGCTTTGAGTCAGTCAAACTAGGACATGTTGTTTAGGGTTGCATGCTATTACTAAGGTATCTCAGTGGGTGTTCCAGTTGTTGCATGTGTCTGGACAGGTATATGCCAAAGATTGCATTATATTCAATGATTGGCCTAATGAGGGCAGAGTAAAGGGGGCAATGATATCCGAGATCTAGACACAATCCCTTTTGTTTATAAGCTGTGCAATACAGAAGGACTTTCTTACAATACTAGACACATGTTGGTCAACAGTCAGGTCACTATCTACATAAGTTCTCAAATCCTGAACAAATGGGTCAACTGTTAGGGGTGTATTGTCAACTCTTATGATCCTATGAACCACTGCTCACTGTTAGCATGAGTATTAATGATTATGTGCCATCTTTCATTAAAGATCGCTGAAGGTTTTTATTAGAGAAAGATACAAAATAAAAGCAGAATGTAAAATATCACAGTACAAGCATTTTCATAAGAAGATAAAAAAAGGAAGCAAATTTCAAAGCATGAAATAAAATAATGTCAAAAAAATGGAAACAAACAATATAAAAACATAGGCAGTCATAGGATGTCAACTGCAAATGCAGTTAGAATTATCTTTGGTATGCCATTACAATGTATTATGTGATATGGTTCCAAGACCAACCTTGTTACATCTGACCAAACTAGATCATACTGGTCTGAATGAGTTTTTAAAGTACGAAAAGATTAGGTTTTGCTTAGTTAGACTGAGAGCTGATTATAGAACCAGGAAATGTCATTACATGACTGAGAGCTGATTATAGAACCAGGAAATGCCATTACGTGACTGAGAGCTGATTATAGAACCAGGAAATGTCATTACGTGACTGAGAGATGATTATAGAACCAGGAAATGTCATTACATGACTGAGAGCTGATTATAGAACCAGGAAATGTCATTACGTGACTGAGAGCTGATTATAGAACCAGGAAATGTCATTACGTGACTGAGAGCTGATTATAGAACCAGGAAATGTCATTACGTGACTGAGAGCTGATTATAGAACCAGGAAATGTCATTACGTGACTGAGAGCTGATTATAGAACCAGGAAATGTCATTACGTGACTGAGAGCTGATTATAGAACCAGGAAATGTCATTACATGACTGAGAGCTGATTATAGAACCAGGAAATGTCATTACGTGACTGAGAGCTGATTATAGAACCAGGAAATATCATTACGTGACTGAGAGCTGATTATAGAACCAGGAAATGTCATTACGTGACTGAGAGCTGATTATAGAACCAGAAAATGCCATTACGTGACTGAGAGCTGATTATAGAACCAGGAAATGTCATTACATGACTGAGAGCTGATTATAGAACCAGGAAATGTCATTATGTGACTGAGAGCTGATTATAGAACCAGGAAATGTCATTACGTGACTGAGAGCTGATTATAGAACCAGGAAATGTCATTACGTGACTGAGAGCTAATTATAGAACTGGGAAATGTCATTACGTGACTGAGAGCTGATTATAGAACCAGGAAATGTCATTACGTGACTGAGAGCTGATTATAGAACCAGGAAATGTCATTACGTGACTGAGAGCTGATTATAGAACCAGGAAATGTCATTACGTGACTGAGAGCTGATTATAGAACCAGGAAATGTCATTACGTGACTGAGAGCTGATTATAGAACCAGGAAATGTCATTACGTGACTGAGAGCTGATTATAGAACCAGGAAATGTCATTACGTGACTGAGAGATGATTATAGAACCAGGAAATGTCATTACGTGACTGAGAGCTGATTATAGAACCAGGAAATGTCATTACGTGACTGAGAGATGATTATAGAACCAGGAAATGTCATTACGTGACTGAGAGATGATTATAGAACCAGGAAATGTCATTATGTGACTGAGAGCTGATTATAGAACCAGGAAATGTCATTACGTGACTGAGAGCTGATTATAGAACCAGGAAATGTCATTACGTGACTGAGAGCTGATTATAGAACCAGGAAATGTCATTACGTGACTGACGGCTGACTATAGAACCAGGAAATGTCATTACCTTAAAGCTGTTTTTCTGCTGGAGTTTTGGAAGCAAAAGTAGAAGGTAGTGTCTTCCAAAGTACATGGATCTGCCTCCAAGAATATTTCCTTTTGTATATGCTAAGAGTACTGATTTGTTTTAAATTATTATTTGCTATGCAAATAAGCAATGTCTTTGTTCTGGATGCATTTTCAAACAACTAGACCATATTGTGAAGGAATAAGCATTAACATCTTCCCACGAATGCATCTTTTATAGAAAGGAAGATTACATTTTATTTGGAAAACACCACCCCCTCCCAAACATGTTATAAGCAAGAAACATGTGGTTATCAAGACAGAAATTAAAATGATTCTTTGTTTTCTATGCAGTTTTTTTTCCACATGGTTATTATTTGTGCCTCATGCTTGTGTGATTCACAGTAGTATTGCTATTCTCTCAACAAATTACAACCCCCCCCCACGCAGCAACTCTGATAAACTTTATTTTAAATGGCTGCTTGCTTCGTTGTTTTTTATTCTACATTGTGTTCTCCTTATGCCTTGTGCCAGCTGCTCTGTTGGTATGAGTAAATCGCAACTTTGGTTACGAAACCTCTTCTAGCATTAGCAGAAGGATTGCCTGAGAGGGTCATGACATGATTCAGAAAAGCAGCAAGGAGATCTTAAAAAAATGATTGGACATTGCTTTCCTCTCTGAGTCAATTTGGGTGCTGTTGTAGCTGCCAACAGCAGTCAGCTCAGAATTTGACCATTAATTCTTAAATATCACCTGGACTGATGCAATGACCATCATAGTGAAAATGTACACATATTCATATAACTAAAATTATACTCAACAGCCTAAGCAGACAACTCAACACATTATGTGTATGCATGGTCTAGCCATCTTATTTTCTTTTATCAAAGTATTAATGCCTACATATAATCCATATTCCACATCTGTATGCATTATTTATCTGTATGTTTAATTTTATTTGCTAGCTTTGATTCATTATGTTTATGGCCTGCTTTCAGGAGAGACCTGAGGTAGTATCTATACAGAAGAGGAACTTTGACTAGAACCTCATAACAGTTCCCTCATTTTTTGGTATGCAGGATCAATGTTATATATTCTGAGAATAAACTGGTTGTTAATGTGTTAGTTTAATAAAATTATTGTTAAGTTCTATGGGATATTTAACATCTACCAAAGTTAACACCAACTCAGGTAGATTAGCCCCTGGTTTAGGATCTCATTTGATGGATGGCACTTCAGAAATGCAACACTCTAGTGCAGTAGTCTGAACTCTGTTCATGTTACACGATACTTAACTGTCAGTGATGACACCTAAGTGGGCCAGTGGTGTTATATCCTGTGAGTTAGTCAGTTAGTTAAACGATGATTGACAAAGGCTTCCAATCACAGCCAGGACTCATAGATTCTGTCAGGGATGGGAGCACAGTTTAATGATGCCCTTCATCCAAATGCATTTGAAAGAGGAATACGGAACAATCTGTATCAGGGGAAGGCAAGATTACAGGAGTAAGTGATCTCGGTCAGAGAAAAAAACATCGATTTTAAACCTTCCATTGAGTGTACTTGTCAAAGCTGGTAGAACAGAAGCATCTCGAGATGAGTTCAGATGGATTATGACAGTTTGCAGAAAAGAGTTACATTAGTCTGATAAAGGTAAGCAGTCCACCAGAAAGGAGGCTTTGTGACTCAAAGTTCTTTAAATGACATGTTAGAAGATGTGTGTGGTTTAGTTGTGAAAAGCAAGAAAGAAAGTAGCACTGGGTATAATGATGAGGAATGAATACTATGGGAAACGTGCTTTTATTTTGAGTAGATGTTTTCTTGGTAGTATAAAAATGTTTGCATAGTAAGGAGGGAAAAAGTATGAGTTTCAGCATTTTGTGAAGGTGTGTAAAGTCATTAATGAAATTTGTGCTAGAATAATGTTAAAAAGCAAGGTATTATTTAAGGAGGTTGTATACAGTATTTCATCAGTTCTGTTGGTATAAGATTTTTTATACTCGGCTGGCAATATGTAATCACTGGGTTGTCCTTTTATTATACCTGTAAATAAAATGATAACTTTAATAGCATCCTAAGCATCATTTTATATACTATGATCAATTTTTAGTGAGATCAGCACCAACTGATTGGTCCAACTGAAATTACATCATGGGAACATGAGCCAACTAAATTTTTATTCAAACAGTAATTGAACTTACCCGACCTAATGCTGTGTCTCATAACCATTCTCTGATAGACCTCCTAACCAATATTCTAATATTCTCAACAAAACCTCCTCAGTCTTCATTCACCTTCTAACATTTAGCAACCATATAACCAACTACTTACCATTTTGGTAGCACAACTCAAACTCTTTCAGCCTGTAGAGCTACATCCCCCAAAATAGCTGTCTTAGCTCTGCCATGACCTGTCTTGACTGGTCCTTCATACATCAAGCCAGTGAGACTTAACACTGCAGCTATCCTCTTGTCAGATACCCCATATAACCTTAAAAAAACTTTTCCTAGTTATCTCTAGACAAAATAAGGTAAACAAATGGATTAATAACCTGAGAAGTTATTCCATTTCTTGATCTTAGAATTGAAATTTGATCACATTGGAAAGTTAGCACTTCTCAATCCCAAAGAGGTAGATTTGTCTATTTTATAGATTAAACTAAGAAAGGCATACAGACATAAAGCTATATTTTTCCACAACCAACAAATCACTCTTATAAACCACCTGAGAAATAAGTGAACTCAGTAAATGGCAGGACCTTGAAACCCTCCTATCCTGATCTCTCACCAGCCTGAACTATAAATAGAAACACCAGCCCAGAAGAATTTCCTCTAGCAAAGCAAAAACAAATCTGTTGAGACCCAGAGTTCTCATATTAGAATTCTCTGCACTCAGGATATCATACCTTTGACCAATTCATACCAAAACTACACCCATTTAGAAACTTTGCTCAAAAAAGAAAATAAAAAAAAATAAACACCCTGCATGAAAACTGAAAAGCTAATAGATTAATCTTCACCCACAGCCAGCCAAGGTAAGATGTACTGTGTCCACTGTTCATAAAACAATGCAAGTACCTCATCCTTAAACTTGTCACACACATTTTAACAAATCCATCACCTGAAATACCTTTTGTCAGATTAGTCAAACAGCTATGTTTAATTCTGAGCTTTGTTAATTAGCCAGTGGTAATGGTGTTGAGGAATAAAGTCCTAACTATAACACAAGTGACCAAGTTCAGTTAGAGGCTGTGGTGCCTGTGGAATCTGGCATAGAGGATAACAGAAATGAACAGCTTAGCTGTCTCACCTCTTTTCATGGGGTAGGTTGTGATGTACATGCCTGCCAACGTCCATGTTAGAATCACTGGCAGAAACCAGAGAGTGCATGGAGCAGGCATATCCCATGGCTACCAAGTCTCTGCATGGAACAGATATATGCCACAGCTACCATGTCTCCTATTAGACAGCGTAACACACACAGGAGCACTGACCTCAAGGAGTGGTACATTCTTGGGGGTTCTGCCATATGCAAAAGCATGTGACATACCCTCGTTGATGTTCACTGAGTGCCAAACCCTGAACAAGATGCCAGAAAGCGCAGTGGGGGAATAGGGCCTCAAACTGGGGAATTAAGTCTCCTCTTTTAGTCCACCAGACCTTTGATCTCAAAGAATGAATGAGCAGTAGGCCTCTCACCAAGAGGTAATAAATGGGTCATCAGGGCAGCCAGGAGGGTCAGCTTGATGGACATAAAGGAGGATCGAAGCAAAAATAATTAATAATAATAATTAATAAAAGAAGATGTTTAAAGCTAAGCACCTAACAAGTACTAAAATAATGAATAATTAGATAAAATAGTGTGTAAAAGAAGAAACAGATTAGAAATTAGATAATGGTTATAACTAAAAATACATTATGTACTCACCATAACGTTCCATCTTTGTTGTCCGTTTTCATTCTTCCTTAACAATTGGGTTCGGATCCTGCTCTTGTATCTGATTTGGACATTATTTTATCTCATGGGCATTAAAAAACTCTCAAGCTCCTCACTTACCCATAATGCACCAACCGCTAACATGCTTCACATCTTGTTTGCTGCTTGACATAAAGTAAAAAGTAATAATGTTCCTGACAGAAGAAGCTTTATATAGAGCTCGACATAAAGGACAGTGGTGTCCTTATAAGCTCTCATTCTTCCAGAAATCAATTGTGAAAAAGGTTGGGGTTTGGTGGGTAGGGTGCTGAGGAAGAATGAAAATGGACAATACAGACATAATGTTATGGTGAGTACCTAACTTCTTTATCTGATATTGTCAATTTTCATTCATTCCTCAACAGTTGGAACAGAATCCCCAGCAGCCTAAAATACCAGGTGGACTCTAAGGAAGGATATTCCTGAGCACAGTTGAGCCAAAGGCTGCTCTTCCCCTTGAGACCAAATCCTGTTTCTAATGAGTAATAAAGGTATGAGGATTGGCTCAAGTTGCAGCTCCACATATGTCATCCATGGAAGCCCTATGTAGAAACATTGAAGAAGTTGTCATGGCCCTAGTTGAATGGACTCTTAAAGGTTTTAGTAAGGACAATCCCAATGTATTGTAGACAAATGATATACAATCCATCAGCCATCTGGCTAAAGTTACCTTTGCAAATGATTTGCCCAATTTAGAATCTGCAAAGGAAATGAATACTTGATCCATCTTTCTAATTTGTTTTGTTCTATGTAAGTAAAAGCATAATAGTCTTTGAACATCTAGTCAGTGCAACATATATTCAACTTTGTTTGCAAATTGTGGAAAAAATGGCAGATTAATGGACTGGTTGATGTCAGATTCTGATAACCACCTTAGGAAGAAAAGACGGATTGGTTCATAATTGTACTCTAATCCTATGAAAAATCAAGCAGGGAGGTTTAGAGGAGAGTGCTTGAAGTTCTGAAATTCTTCTAGCAGAGATGATAGCCACCAGAAAAATAGTCTTCCAGGTCAGAAACTTAAGATCACATTTTGCTGCTGGCTCAAAGGGGGAATGAATCAAGGCATGCAGTAGCAAGTTTATGTCCCATGGGAGAGGTGGATCTTTATAAAGACTTCTCAAAAGAAGGGTACCTCTCAAGAAGGCCTTACAAAGTTTAGATGAAACCAGGGTGGAGTTCTCAAATCCAATTTGAAGTTTAGAGATGGCTGTTAATTGAACTCCAATGACTGAGGAGCTAGCTCCTTCATTGAAAATTGTTGCCAAAATTTCAAGGGCACTTTGTATAGGGGCTGGAAAGGGGTCACTATGTTTCTGAAGTGCCCAAAAAACAAACCTCTTCCATTTACTTCTGTAAAATTTTCTTGTAGAAGCTTTATGGGAAGATAAAATATATGATGGACATGGGATGAGAGCATGGGTTGCCTGGCTATTAAAGGAGGTACAGAAACCACACTGTCAGCTTTAGGTTTGAGATATCTGGGTGAATCAAGACAGGAGGTCTGGAACTGGATCCAGAATTCAAGGTAGGTAAACTAGATGAGGCGAAAGAAAGAGGAACCAATATGTCAAGGCCAGTGAGGTGCAATGAGGATGACTTTGCTCTTCAACTGGAAAGGTTTTTGCAGAAATTTGGTAATCAGTGGATTCGGGGGATAAGCATAGAGGAGACCAGGAGGCCAATCATGTGGTAGAGCATCTCTCTGTGATTACCCTGGAGGGGGGATTAGGGCAAAGAACCTGATGCACTTATTGTTTAGGGGAGATGCAAATAGGTCACAGCAAGGCTGGCCCCATTGGTGCAAAATCATATTTGCCATCTCCATGTTGAGAGACCACTCCTGAGGTAGTATAATGAACCTGCTCAACTTGTCTGCTATCACGCTGGACTTCCCCAGAATGTGCAGTGCTATCACAAAATCAGAAAACGGTTGGATGACATCACCCATTGCCACATTCTGAGGCTTCTAGACACAAGGGATAAGACCTGGTTTCTACTTGTTTGTTGATGTACCAAACTACTGACATATTGTCCATCTGAATGACAATCATCCCAAAAGGAAGGGAGTCTTGGAAGGGCTGCAATGCTAAGAACATTGTTGTCATTTCCAGGACACTTATATACCTCTTTGAAGGACCAAGTGCCTTGGATCATTTTCCCCAGGAAGTGCCCCCCCCCCCCACGCAATCTGGGATTCATCTGTGGTCACTATGGTCTTGGGCTGAGAGAGAGAGAATGAAAGGAAGGCCTTATAGAACCTAATCTGATTGAATCCACCACCAAAGGTATCTCTTGCATGCCTGAGTAATCCCTATTTGGGCTGCAATGTGTTAGCAAAGAATGGACCATTGTGTCACTAACATCCACTGAAGAATTCTCATGTAAAATCTGGCTAGAAGAACTAGGACTATAGCCACTGACAATGATCCCAGGGCCTGTAGAATCAATTAGGCTGGGATTATGGTACTGTGATTTATTTTCTGATTTGGAATCTGATTGTTTGTACTCTTGAGAGAGGAGGAGAAGCTGTTACTGATACCATGTTGAAAATTGTTCCTATGAATTCCAAAGCTTGAAATGGTTCTGAGATTTATTGCAATTTATAATAAACTCCAGATGAAAGCAAGTCTGGAATACCTGATCTCATGCTGTTATTAGTAGATGCTGGTTGAGGCAGTTATGAGCCAGTCATCCAGGTATGGAAACACTCAGAATCCCTGCAGTCTGAAGTGAGCTGCTACCAGCGCCATGCATTTAGTGATCACCCTCGGGGCTGTGATAAGACCAAAGGGCAGTGCTATGAACTGGATATGACTAGCTCCCAGCTGAAAGCTTATATACTGTCTGTATTGCCTGTTCATTTTTATATGATAGTTTGCATCCTGAAAGTCTATCAAGTACATCCAGTCGTCCTTGCACAAGAAAAGCAGAATGGACTGAACTGTGACCATCAGAAACTTTGTATGTTGAGCTGATTTGTTCAAGTTGCTGACATCCAAAATCAGAGTCTAGTTCCCTGTTTTCTTTGGCACTAAAAAGAATCTTGAGTAAGTTCCAGATTCTATCTGGTCAGGTGGGACCTCCTGGATGACTCTTGTTTTTTCTAGCAGCTTTTGTATTTCTAGTGCTGCTGCTTTCCTCTGACTGGGTGGAATATCAGAAAATTTGCATACAGATGGAGGTGAAAAGGAAAAGGGAACTATATAACCTCTGGAAATAATCCTTTGCACCCACGTATCTTTTGTGATGTCTAGCCAAGCTCTCTGGTGTAGAGACAATTGACCCCCCCCCCCGATTGCTTCCAGAGTGGGACAATCAAGTTACCTTTAAGGAGCGCTGCTAGGGTCTGTCAGAGAAGGAATCTGTGGACCCTTGGTTCTGCAGGCCTCCTTTGCCACATGGGTGGTGTCTACCATTTAAGTTCCCCCCTCTGCCCCTGGAGGAACTATCTCCTCATGTATCTTAGAAAGGACCCTGGGATTTTTTCAACCACATCTTCAGACCACCTCATTGATTCCTAGACAAGGTTCTTTGAGGTGTCAAAAAATGTACTTCCACTACAGAGAGGGTCTTTCCTTCTTGCTCACACCTGGAGAGTGTGTCCTTTAATTTAGAGCCAAACAATGAGCTGCTGTCAAAAGGTGCATTGATGAATGAGGACTTGAAGGGCTCTGCAAAAATCATACAAGCACATCCAGGCATGCCTCCTGATGGAAATGCCTGAACCTGCCACCCTTGAGGTACCTTCAGCTGCATGAGAGAAAACCCACATGGATGAATTAGAAATGGATTGTACGGTTGCCAACTGTGAGGCCACAGAGATCCGAGTCTCAGCAGTAGTGTCCCAGAAAGGGATTTTGACAGTTCCTTTATCAAGTCCCTTTGTAGTCTCATAAAGTGTGCCAGGTAGTTCAGCAACCTGAGGGCAAAGGTCATTGAAGCATACACACCCTTTGTAAATCTGTACAATGCCCTAGACTCTCTGTTAAGGGGATGGACAGAGGAACTCTGCTCAGCAAGTTCCTCTTTGGTGGCCACCACCATGACCATAGCATCTTTGGGCACTCCCTTGCTCCAAAACTCCCTTCCTACAGGTGGTGCCAGAATCTGATCTGGCCTTTTGGGAATTGGCTCAGCTGTGTCAAGCTCCTTCCATGCCCACCTGAGATCAAGTCAATGAGCTCCTTGGTTTCAGAGTTACCCAAGAGGTAGATGGGACAGACCCAAAGGCCTCTAGGAATAATGATTCCTCTGGGGAAGGGTTATTGGTAGACCAACCACCCCTCTGCTTAAAACCTCAAGGATGTATCTGAATGAGACGTCTTTGAGTGGTGATCTTGGGGACCCTTCCCCTTCATCCAAATCAATATCTTCAGAAGATCAGTATCTTCAGTGATGGACTCTTGAGGGGGTGGTCCAAGTGCCTTCTCTTGCACTTCCTATTCCTTGGCACTTCTTCAATTGGGTGTTCCAGAGAAGTATCGGAAGAGATTGTAGTATCCTGCTGGGTAACCTGGAGACTTTGGGCTGGCTGTCTCTCTGGCACAGAATGATGGGGCACAAGGTGCAGAGAAATACAGGATCCAGAGAGAAGATCTGAGTGGGTGGCATCTGTCCATCCTGCAGAAGCACAGAAAACTGTCTCCACCACCTTAAAGGCAGAACACTCCTGGGAGAAGGAAGCCTATGGAGCCAAGAAGCCATATTTTTGCTCCATCAGCCCCCTCCCCACCTCAAAGGCAGTCCACCTAAGGTGGAGGTCAGAGCTGAGCTGTCCAATGCTAAGGCTGCAAGGGGAAAAGACTGTTCTGAAAACCTTGGAGTCAACGCTATTGCCTAGGATCCAACAGGGACACTTCAGCTCCAAGAGTCATCCAGCTCCAAAACCATCAGAACTGGTGCACTTAAGACAGTTTCAGAGCTGAAGATACTGACATCTTTGGGTCCAGTCCAGATGGTCCTGGGAGACTCAAATCAAAATGCTGTGAAACAATAGGTTGGATCAGTGAAGGAGACGTTATTACTGTAGTAGTACAAACTAGGGCTTCCTGACCCAAAGAGATAGAAACCCGGAGAACTCCCATCAGAATCTGCACCGAGAGAGATTTCCTCATTATTCTGCTGACATCAGCCTCCACCAGACTTCGGGACAAACAAGAGGAAGCTAGGAATGGTGACCTACAGTGCCAGAGGGATTGAAGAAATCTTGAAGGTACTCTCGGGGCTACCAGGTCTGGGCACAAACAATATACACATAAAGTGTATGCATCAGACAGGGGTAACTTGTGCCCACATTTCTCTCACTTTTGTTAAAACCAGAAGGACCTTTTTCAAACATTTTAACTCTAAAAAGGCAAATAAAAAAAGAAGAAAGAGATTTTTTAAAATAATATCAAAAAGAAGTGAGAAGAGGAATTACCAGAGAAGGTAAGAATTTTACTAAAAAAGTGTAAGAGGGAAAGGAGAAAGAAAAAATTACCAACAATGGTAATGACACTACAATAGAATACTGTAAAACTGAGGATTTAGTAATAGAAAAACACTAAAATCCTGTATAAAATAGAAAAAGTAGAAATAAACTTATCACTTTAGTAAAATCGCTCGAGAGCTGAAGGTGACCACATCCAAACTTGAAAGCAACACATGAGATCTGAGATATGTTAAGGGTTGGTGCATTATGGGTAAGGAAACATCTCGAGAATTTTTTGGTGGCCAAGAGCTAAAATAATGACTGGGTTGTGTCTGAGAGCCAGATCCAAACCCAAGTGTTGTGGGTTGAATGAAAATTGACAACATTAGATCAAATATTTCAATGTTAAGAGTCTAAACAAGAAACTGCACTCCTTGGAAGCACCCCTCACTTTGGAAGATGCTGACATCTCTGACATCACAGAGACATGGTTCAAAGGCACAGAAAGCACCCCAGTCATGCACAGCTACAATGCCTTCCAAGTTTTCAGACCACAAACCGAGCATGAAAGAACCAAAGAAGGAGGTGTACCCAGCTTCATTAAGGATAAATACACCTTGAGACTGGTCAAACAGTATGGCTCTCTTGAGCTACTCCATGTCCAATTAACTACAGGCAAAGCCCACTACCATATAATAGCTAGCTATAGGTCCCCCACCATGAAACAGGTAAAGCATACCGCATACCTGGACTTACTGGAGTCACTTGCCATACAGCCCAACACCTTCCTCATGGGTGATTTTAATTATCCTACCATCACCTGGGAAACATACACTACCACAAACATGCTGGCTCAGAGGTTCTTGAACGTTGTCAATGCAAATGGTCTAGAGCAGTTAGTCGGCACACCCACAAGATGCTCAAATGTCCTGGACATAGTACTCACTAACATGGAAGAACTTTGCAGCCCCCCATGTGATGTCCTTGCTGGTAAGATTGGACCATAAATCAGTTTTGTTAGATGTAATTATAAGACTAAATACCCTATCGAGGTCAAAAATGCTTAAGAATTTTTCAAAGACAAATTGTCTCCTACTAAGTGATGGTATAAGAAGTTTCAAAGCCCCCTTGAACACAGATAACATGGACTCCTATGCAGAGGTGTACACCAATGCCCTGTATAATCACTTAAGCAGTTGTATAGAATCAGCTGTATCTGACTGGATTAAAACCAGATCTTGCCAAAAAAATAAGCCACCCTTATGGACCCCTAGTATAAACAGGCTATACAACAAGAGAAAGAAACTAATGTCCAAAAACAGGAGGGAACTGGCTCAGCAGAGGAAGAAATCCTTCTCTAGCTTAAACATACAAATTAGATATCTTGACAAGTCACCCAGAGCTAATTACAAAGCAAAAAATAGCTTCCCTAGCTAAGGATAATCACAAGGCATTCTTTAACTTCATCCAAAATCTGAAAGGGAATACCCAGCTATGCGCTGAACTGGTTGTGGATGACACCAGCCATACTCAACTGGAGGTAATAGCCAACCTGCTAGCTGACAGATTTGAAGAAAACTTCACCCCCATCACCTCCAGTCATCCCCGAAAGTATACCTGCCACCATTCCTCAGCCTGTTATCTCAAGACAGCAGGTCATCTCGGCACTCTCCAAGGCCAAAAACACAGCATCAGTGGGAACAGACAAGATCCCAGGTTACCTTTTAAACAACTTAAAGCACAACCTAGCAAACCTGCTTGGAAGCCTGCAAACTGGTTATGTTCTGGCAGAATGGAGGACAGCAATAGTAATGCCTCTGCAAAAAGGGGGACCATCAACTGGCCCTGGGAATTATAGGCCCATAAGCTTAACTAGCTTCTTCTGCAAGGCCATAGAAAGAATCATTATAGACCTTATTAACAAGGACATATATAATCTCCAAACTCTGGACCCATCCCAGTGCAGAGTTGTTAAAGGTAGATCATGCCTGTTAAACATGGTTGACTTCTTTGAGAAAGTCACCAAGACCCTGGACAAGGGAAATACAGTGCATACCACCTATCATGATCTTGCCAAGGCATTTGACACAATCCCCTCCTCAGGTATTATAGAGAAACTCTCCCACTTGGGAATTAACCCCTACATTACCAGATGGGTAGCCAACTGGCTCACCAACAGGACACGTACTGTCAAAGTGGATAACTTCACCTCTAGAAAAAGACAAGTCACTAGAGGAGTACCATAGGGTTCTGTGCTGAACCCCTTACTGTTGGGAATTTATTTCTCAGAAGTCCAGGCAAACTTGGATGGCCTGTGGCTGACCAAGTTCGCTGATGATTGCAAATTGTGAGCAATCACTGAGTCTTGCAACAATGTTAATATACTGCAGACTGGGTTAATGCAGACAAATGATTGGTGCCAAAGCCATGGATTAAAGCTAAATGCAAAAAAAAAATGCATTATTATTCCCTTTGTGAAAGCTGACATCCCTGCTAATTACATTACAGACAGTACCTCCCTAAGTGTAGACGCAGTGGTACATGATCTGAGTACTCAGGTTGACAGCAATCTGAACTTTGACCACCACATATCCACAGTAGTAAGGAAATCCTTCTGTGTGATGCATCTTATAAGTAAAGGCATCACATCTAGATATAAGGATGTTATAATTCCATTATACTTGGCCCTCATCAGACCAATAATTGAGTACAATGCTCCCTTTTGCATGTACCTCGCCAGACATCTGCAACAATTGGAGAAACCACAAAGGTTTCTCACCAAGAAATAACAGGGTATACAAAACAAGTCTTATGCAGAAAAACTGAAAGCCCTGTCACTGTATTCTGTCTTCTCCATGTTGCTAAGAGGTGAGTGACCTGTGCCTGGCTTACAGAGCAATATCTAACCCAGCCCTGATGGAAATGCTACACATTCATAAATCAAACTGCACAAGGGTCAGTAACTCCAGGGATCTTAACCTAGCCTCTGACATGAACAAGTCTTGCTGGAGAGATAGATGCATCTCCCAGGGGCTGCCACTTCTCTGGAACAAGCTTCCAGTTCATGTGAAACAGAGCCTGTACCTGACCCTCTTCAAATACAAACTAGATCAATGGATGGGTGACCACAAATTCACTCCTGGGGTGGTGCCCATGTTCCTTCTGGACAGAGGAAGTTGGTATTAACTACCATAGACCCTTACCTCTGCAAACGTCCCTTACCTAACCACTGATAATTTGGGGAACTCAGGATGAATATGGGTAGGCTTGTAAGGGCTCTAGGGCTGTAAGCCTAATAACCTTCTAAGAACCTATGAATCTGTAAGTTAAAATTAAAGTATACTCTCTGGAAAAAGGTGGAATTAAAGTCCACTCAAAAATGAGGTCTCATTCTCCCATGCCCAAATCAGGGGTAGGTATCTACTTTTCACAGGAAAGACTTTAGTTAGGGAAAAATTGCCTATCTGAGTTGTAAGGCTTAGTCCTGAAAATGATCTGCAGCCCCTCATCTGATGCTAAGGTTGCCACCCATCCCGTTGACAGTGGAACACTCATGGGTTGAGCTGCCTCATCCTGTTGCCCACTGTGCAAAGGAGTAGGACTTGAAAAGTCACACTTTTCAATCTCACTGAATTGCCGTGGAAGAGCTGCAATTACTTCTGGCTTTTCCACGGCAATTCAGTGATGCCACCAACCCGGACCTGCAGGCAAAGCTACTGCCTGTTAGGTCCAGGTACTTTAATTCATGCAGTAATTGGCTGCAATTTATGAAAGAGGTGGGGATTGGGGCAGGAAGAGCCCTGCAAAAATCGCGACTGTAGGAGCGCTTTGTTTTGAGTGCTTCTACAACCACTAAAAAAAAAATGACCGGGATTTTTTTTTTCCTAATGAGCCAGCAAGCCATCCGTTCATCCATCCATCCATCCATCCATCCATCCATCCATCCATCCATCCATCCATCCCATTTATCTAGCCATCCAGCCACCCAGCCATCCATTCATCCAGCCAGCCAGCCATCCATTCATCCAGCCAGCTAGCCAGTCATTCATCCAACCATCCAGCCAGACATCCATTCAGCCAGCCAGCCATCCATTCATTCATCCAGCCAGACAGCCAGACAGCAAGCCATCCATCCATCCATCCATTCATGCAGCCAGCCATCCATCCATCCATTCATGCAGCCAGCCAGCCAGCCATCCATTCATGCAGCCAGCCAGCCATCCATTCATGCAGCCAGCCATCCATCCATCCATCCATCCATCCATCCATCCATCCATCCATCCATCCATCCATCCATCCATCCATCCATTCATGCAGCCAGCCATCCATCCATTCATGCAGCCAGCCATCCATCCATCCATTCATGCAGCCAGCCATCCATTCATGCAGCCAGCTATCCATCCAGCCAGGCATTCATTTATGCAGCCATCCATCCATCAAGCCATCCATCCAGTCATTCATCCATCCAGCTGCTCCTCTCACCAACCAGCTAGCCACTGCAGCAGCCAGCCATCCAGCCAGTTAGACAGTCCAGCAGTCAGCCAGCTATCCAGTCCAGCAGCTAGCCAACCAGCCACTCCAGCAGCCAGCTAGCTAGCCACTTCAGCAGCCATCCGTCGTACCCATAACAGCATCTCCTTCACCGCTCCTGTGGTGATGTCACGGTAGAGGGTGTGACCATTTTCATATTGGCCACACCCCCATGTCCCACTTTGCCCCGCTTAAAAGGTGGCACCCTATCTGATGATCCAAGCTGTCTAGCAGTAACATGGAAAGACAGGAGCTTCTGCAAACTGTTGTGACAAAGGCCAAAAATGAAATAACAGGTTAAAAATATCATTTTAAAAACTGATTTCACTGCAAGAGGTACCCAATGCCAGTTTTACAGTAGAAGGGTAATATGGCTGGAAGAAGAAGTATTAGCCAATGCCATGACTGTAGAATTCATCACATGCTAAAGGAAACTGAGGTCATTGTTTGTGAGCCGAAAACAAAGGGCACTGCAAGTGTCAAAAATGAGAATAGACAAGTGCATCAATCATGAAGGCAGAGTCTGAGGATGGAGTTATTCTCCAGACAGTAATAAGATGATTTTACAACAGTTGACAATGTGCTGTTAATCATTGCTCCCAGGTTGTTTGTGCATATCACACTCTCTGATCTATTCTTACTATAAAAGGTGAGAGAAGAGGTGGGCATTGATGCACAGGCACATGCAACAGTAAAACTGCACTCTTTAAAGCATTGGCTTTAACTTGAATGGCTGCCATACACATTTGCATCACCTTGACACAGTCATCAAAAGTACTAAAGTCAAACACAAATTCCTGAGTATAGCAGAGGTATAGATAGGTATCACCAGTTTAACAATGACATCAAATACTCCTCCCACTGACAGGCATATGCACAGTGAGTAGCAGACATGCAAAAATTAGACTCCATATACCCCCTCATGTAAGCAGATAGTTAAGGAAAAGTTTAACACCTTAAACCACCTACTGCAAGCACTCTGAGATGCTAGAGGCAAATTGCTCAAGTACTATTGATATAAGACCACCTGCAGTTCACAAGGTGAAGAATATAAACAAACTTCACACTATCCCAAACGCACTCTATGAAATACCACCAAAAAGTAATTTTACATAAAAATGAATCACTGAAATGCAAAGATCAAATACAACTTAGCGATAGTTGCTGTTTAGTCATTTTGATATCAAAGCCTTGATATTACTGAACTGAATAAAAAAGGTTTTGACAAAAATGACATGCTACGTAAGTCAGATGCAATGACAGAAAGAAAATATAATCAACAATAAATATATTTCAGTCATATATTGATTTCAAGTTTCTCAGCTGTATTTCTGGCACTTATCCCAGATGTAACAAACTAAGTTAGCTTTCCTTAATTACCATGTTGTTTAACAGCTGCAGTTTTTACAGAAAGCACTGCTCCCTCTCTGCTCATCAAAGACAGCCTATAAGGTACCAAATAGCCTGGAAGTCTGATATCTGCCACAACAAGCCAAATGCTGCACTACCAAAGACGATGTATGTCATACACTCAGAGTCAAACATCAGTGAATGACTGCTGTAAGTTCATTGTGGGACTTGCTACAGTGGAGAATATAGGTCCATAGAAAACTATTAAGACGTTCATCATATTGATCACTGCTGCAGTAGCCTTATCTATATGGGTTATAGCCCTCCAAGGATGTAACAGCTGGCCAGTTTTCAAAACTTTAGGGCAGCTACCATTTGCCCAAACTATTTGGAAGCTCGAGCTGAGCTGACTAAAAGACAATTTTGGGTGCCAACCATCCAAAGCTTTACTACTGCAGAAGAGTACACTCCTCTGAGGCTTTTAAGGATCGGTGATCAGCTTGTGCTGTTCCTTTGCTGTGAAGTTCCTTTTGGGGGAAAAAAACTTCCATTCGATAATTATTGTTTATTATTAATACTTTCCTCTTCAGGAAAGTTATTTTAAAGCTAGGAGTGTGAGTTTTAATGGACTGTCACAAGATTGTACTGTACTTTTAAAAGAGAGCACTTTTTTTCCTAGCAGTTTAAAACTTGTTTAAAGTAACTGAAAACTATTTTATTCTGTGTAGAAAATGTGTTTATTTTACTTGGGGGGGCTAGCAAAACATTTTCCAGTTCCTTTTACTGTGCTTTTCTGTAAAAAAAGTGACTTTTAAAGACTTTAAATGTTTACAAGCTCTTGCTGCTTGTTTTCCCAGGGAAGGAGGCATCATTTTCTGCTTGAGCATAGAACAAACTGCCTGCCCCATGGTCAGTCTTTCTTTCAGATGCAAAAAGAAAAAGTTAAGCAAACAGCCTTTGCCACCACAGTGGACTATCAATTTGCCTCAGCCACAGGTGGGTGATACTGCTGTGGCCATTTGCTGTACCTCAGACCAAGCATCTTTTACCCCCAATTTCTCTGTGTAGCACCTACAGCCACTAGGGATGGGGGGATAGCCACATCTTCTGCAGTTACTGAGGCCCCCCTTGTTTTGGTGTGTGTTTTTTGCTAGGGTGTGATCATTTATTTTTGTTCTTCCCAGGATTGTCCATTCAGGGCTCAGCCTACCTCTCTCTGTTGACAGGAAAGTTCTGAAGAGCTTGGCATCCAAACTTGTCTTTTAATCATCTCATATCAAGTTGCCAGAAAGTTTAGGTGCATGGAAGGTGTCTTGAAGCTTTGGAAGCTGGCCAACTGCTATAAGCTTGGCAGGATATAACCCATATAACTAAGGCTGCTGCAGGTGAGCATTCAAATATCTACTGTTATGGGAAGTTTACTTACACAACTGTACTTTATTTGGTGAAGTTAAATTGTTGACAGCTTGGCACAGAAGGTTAAAGCTATGAGCTACTAATGAGTTTCAACCTGTAGTCATTCATTCCCCACTAACATGTTGTGGGACAAGTCATATAACCAACCAATATTCCTAGGAGGCCCAGAAAATGCTTAATATGTTTCCCTGGTTGACCAATTAATACAAACTGAGAGTATAGTAGCAGGCATCTATGGGGCTTAGCATTCTGGGGTTTTACTGATATTACCCTATCTTCATTGCCCAGAAAAAATACTTACATGTCAAAAACAAGAATGGGGTGAGTGACTTTGCTGATTTTAATAAGTAAGGGATCTGGCAGAAGAGATCAGTAAGAATTCATTGTAGACTGATAATAGAGCTTGTCATTAAGCATGGCAAATAACTTATTGAATAGGCAGCCTGGAAAGGGAGGGGTTGCTAGTGTGCACATGTATCCTTGGGCTTTGGATACTTAACCTATATCCTGCTATGCACCATGTTTGACAAACAGACACAGTTGTAGCATAATAAGCCTTTTCCACGGGAGCATAACCAGCTAATAAGATAAACTACCACTGAACTAGACACCACCATATTTTAAAACTCACCATCAGAGTCTGTTTTAGAGATAGGCACCCATCCATAATTTCCATAATTTACTCATGGCTGCCTTGGTTTTAATACTGCCATTTAATTTAACTTTGTGCATGGCTTCACTTATAATAACTGAGATTACGTTAAAAATTCAACTAAAGTGTGTGGTGCTACAGCCATTGCGTTAATTCCTTTAATCAATGTCAACAGGAGATACCTGCAACTTATAATGAAAACTTAATTACTGCTGCATGTATTAGAAAAGTGGTGAACTATAAGACTGCATATTAAATAACTATTATCTGTAAATATTTGGTCACTTTTACTAAAATATTGAACATTTTATGTCAGTTTTCATTAAAGATTTTGGGGAGATTTTAGTAGAAGAAGTACTAAATACAAGGAGAAAAATAAAGCAGAATGAAACATATCACCACTATATGGATTGTCATAGGTGAATAAAACAGGAAGAAATCATCTAGAAGTGAGAATAAACAATACAAATGCAAATACAGATCAGAAAAAACTGATACAAACATAGGACGTGCAGTGTTAACATAACTATCTTTACTGCTGTTATACCACCTATAATGTCATTTGACACCAAACCAAACTTGCTTAAACCAGCCAGTCTAGATCATACTAAACTGAGTTAGTTTTTACAGTATGAAAATGTTAAACTTTGTTTGGTTAGACAAATAATGGATTGTAGAACTAGTAAAGGTTCATTAAGTCAAACCTGTTTTAATGTGTTATTGTAAGAAAAAAAGCCAGCATCCTAATCTCTTGAAATATGCAAGATTCTGCCTCAATAAATGGTTTCTTTGTAGCTACCAGCAACAGTATTTTTTATAATGACATTTGTTTTTCATATAAATAAGAAATATCTTTCTGTCAAATGCATTTTCAAACTGACAAGGATGCTATCAGTCAACATTAATTATGCCCCAGGGATGCCTACTTTACACCAAAGATTACAATGTGTGTGTGTGTGTGTGTGTGTGTGTGTGTGTGTGTGTGTGTGTGTGTGTGTGTGTGTGTGTGTGTGTGAAAATCAGCATGCCCCACTTTTGCACCAAACACTCTCAGAAGCAAACCATATACAATGTTTACTACACAAAACAGACAGCAAAGCTATAACATAAAACAATTATTTTGGACTAATTATATTGTGCTTTAAACAATGTGTTTCCATATTACTTTCCCTCTCCAAGTAATGCACATTTAAAGGTTTGTGAACCAGTTTTTCATCAAAGCAGTTTCTGGTGAAGTAGTGAAAATCAAGCAGAGTGGATCTCCAATTATAGTTCAAAGAGTAAAACAAGCTGTAAGAGAGAGGTTAAACTATGCATTGCCAAAACTGCTACTAGACCACATGACTAGGGATAAGTGATTGTGAGTGTAGACTGGTTCTTATGCTGTTCCTAAGAATGCAAATATGGATGTATTAGTAGCTTTTGAACAGTCAAGCTACTCCCATTAAAATATACAAAACATCTGCAAAGGGAAAATGAAAAAAAATATAGAAAACAGATAGAATGATCTGAGGCCATATACAAGGAAAAAAGTGGTGTCTTAGGGAGAAGAGACTTCTGAAATAGGTCAAAAATACTAAAGCAGAAAAGAAAGACAAGGGGTAGGAAATAAAATAAGATGCATAATGAAGGATAGCGGGTAAAGATTGTTATAAATGAATATTAGCAGTTTAAACGTGTAGAAAGAAGAATGGCCGTCCTGGTGTAATTAAAAGATAGTGAAACGAACAATGTTTCCTACGGGAGAGAAAGAAAGAAAACTGAAGAGTTGCAGGAGGGAAATGTTAAAAAAATGTATTTGGGCTTTGATTTACTTTTGACGGATGTTCCAGTAAATCAAGAAGAAATAACAGAAGTACTTTGAATTTCAGTTTTGAGATCAAATATGAAACCCCAAACATCAAGATGCCAAGGAGCCAAAAAACTCTCCACACCCTCTGAAGTTATATAAACTAAGTCCATGATCACATAGACATAAAGAAAGGGGAGGGGTTGGCATAATGGTCAAGGTCTTTACCGCACAGATACAAGGTAAAGGGTTTGATTCTGACTTCTCGTTATTGGCTGGGTTTGTAAGTCTGCAGACTGTTCATCTAGTATTTGCCTATGAACTTACAAACATAGGAACATAAAATCTCCCAAAACAAAGTAGTCACTGCTCATGTACACTTAGACATTAAAGTGTTAGCGATTTCAGATGGAAAACAGAAATTAGTATTCTTTTATTATTTTTATTTTAGTATTCTTTTATTATTTTTATTTTAGTATTCTTTTCATCAGTGTCTCGTGATTCAGGCACATGATACTCAAGCAACTTAATCTCAGCCAACAGTAGATATCCTAGAATTTCATGCTGGTGCTTAACTGAAAAATAAATATATTAGGTTATGTAATCATGCTATAATAATAAAAAAATTATATTGAGGCAAAGTTCATTAGCAACTCATTTGCATGTCACTGAAACATGCAGTTAATATAATTGGAGCAAGTGCATTGTTTCCCTAGTGTAAGCACCTATAGACAGACAGACACACACACACACACACACACACACACACACACACACACACACACACACACACACACACACACACACACACACACACACACACACACAAAGAGGTATATGCTACCACTCATACATATTCTCACAGACACCAGGAAAGTCTCTCTCACACACACACACACACACACACACACACACACACACACACACACACACACACACACAGAGGCATATGCTACCACTCATACACATTCACACAGACACCAGGAAAGTCTCTCACACACACACACACACACACACACACACACACACACACACACACACACACACACACACACACACACAGAAGCATATGCTACCACTCATACACATTCACACAGACCCCAGGAAAGTCTCTCTCACACACACACACACACACACACACACACACACACACACACACACACACACAGAGGCATATGCTACCACTCATACACATTCACACAGACACCAGGAAAGTCTCTCTCTCACACACACACACACACACACACACACACACACACACACACACACACACACACACATATGCTACCATTCATACACATTCACACAGACACCAGGAAAGTCTCTCTCTCTCACACACACACACACACACACACACACACACACACACACACACACACACACACACACACACACACACACACACACACACGTACATAGGCTGATAATACTTACCTGTGGCTGCACTACAACCCTATTCCTGTCATGGGTAGCAATGGGTGTATATCATAAAAAGATGATGTGCATTTCCATCACCTCTCTCCAAAACAGTGCAGTAGGCATTGTCTTTGAATTCTTCTTCTTTCAGTCACAGTGTACAGCTCTGGGGCAGAACACATTCATATTACTCACATTTACATGCAGTGATATTGAACAAGACTGATGTAGTGTGACTTACTAGAGCCTACATACTGCTGTAGACCTACTCCCTCATACTGCACTGAGCAGTCCTGCTAGAAACACACAGTGAGGTATGTGTTTCTAAATATGCATAAATTTGGATCATATGAAAATAATATCTTGTACAAAAGATATAAGATTGCTCCATCCTAGTTATACTTAAAACAAATTAGTGAGGCTCTCCCACATACACTGTTAAGTTGTGAAATATGCTGAAATATTAGAAAAATCGTATTCTTTTATACCATTACTCTTGGGACAGGTTGCCAAGATTGTGTTGAATATAACTGTAAAGAATTCTGTGGAATTATTCTCAATGTTTACAATTATCATACACTACTTGAAACAGCTAAAGCATTATGTAACATTACTAAACTAAGGCAAACCGGGAAACTGCTCAGAAGAAGAATATGATATGTTGTAAGCAGATTTTATTTCCTTTGAATATGCAGAATATAGCCAATTATACATTTTATTTCTCAAAATGCTATTTATTTATGTGTATAAGATTGACAAATATTTAAATGAAGTAAAATAATGCTTATTTGAAGGAATATATTTAAACGGATAAACTAAAATAAGTTATGCAGATGCTTAAAAAGTAAAGAAAAGGACAAGATAAAAAAATATCAGTAACTATCAAAAAAAATTACAGATATGATATAGGAGACAAGGCTGCACCTAAAAGGACAATACAATGTAAAATAATTCATCATATTGTTTGACAACCATGGAAAAAATTATATATATGCAATGGCTGAGGAAGAAAAAAAGAGAAATACAAAACAGTAAGCAGTAAGATGAAAATAATGAAAAAATATGTTAAAATTGTTTGGAGAAAAAAAAATAACTCTGAAGATATGCTGTAAGATATTAAAATAATATGTTGAGTAAGGGATGATAAAACAAAAATGAAATAAGTATGGATAAATTAAAGAAAGTTCAATTAGTGTACAGAGGAAGCACATTGAAATACATGAAACCGATTTTAACATCTAACTTGAGTTAGAATAGATGCATTTAAAAAAAAAAGTTTAATAATGGTGCAGAATAAACATTATAAAATGTGGCAAAATATTTGGTTACACAAGGCACAAAAACATTTATTTAGGAAGGCAATATAACTGTGATTTAAGTAATTAAAAATCTAAAACTCTCGAATTGTTATACAATTTTAGAGCAAGTATTGGAACTCAGAATAAGAAAACAGAATGAGAGCATGCAGAATCGGGAAGGGTAGGCTAGGAAGGGGATATATTAGAAATGCATCTAAAAGAAGTGGTGGGTACTATTAAATAGGATGAAAGCAGCCTCTAGTGGTGACTCTATGGGTGACTAAGTAATGTGACAGTTTTTCGCATTAGCTGATAGGGATTCTTGCTTGGACATATTTTAGAAATTGGTATAAGGATGTAGTAGAAGTTCTGTAAGGTGGTCTCTGATGAATGGATATTGAGACAAAAGTATCAAAGTATACAAAGGTATCATGAAAGGTTATCAAATGAGTCCCTTTGATTTTTGTTATTTGCAGGGACGCATTCATTTTACATGCTCGATGTTTTAAAATGTCGAAATTCATATGGTCGAGACCATATAATCGACGTTTTAAAACATTGAACTTGTAAAGCAAAAATAAAAACAACACAAACAATTTTCGAGGACATTTTTGCAGGGGGGCAAGCTGCACCCCCCATACCCCCCACACCCCCCGCTATTTAAATATACCACCTCCGAGATCTCACTACAGCAAGAAAAAGAGAAAATTTCCCATTCCACGCTGTATGGAGATCTCCGCTTAACACGTTCAATGTTTTAAAACGTCGATTATATGGTCTCGGCCATATGAATTACGACATTTTAAAACATTGAGCATGTAAAGTGAATCCGCAGGGACATGGTATAAAGGAGGTGGGAAAGAAAGTTGAGAATATACAGTTTGGGATGGGCAATGAAACAGATTTCCATTGTCTCATAACTTATTGTGGTTATTTATTGATGGTAATAAACTATATGGAAATAAAATACACTTAGTTGCAAAGAAAAAGGAGATGAATGCATTTTAACTTAAAGGTAAACAAGAAAAGTATGTAGGATTAGGATTTATTTTTGAAGGTCAAAATTTTGGAACAGTGTTAGCTGAAAAGGATAGGGTAGAAGTATATAACAATAACATGAAAAAAGTGGGTAAATTATGAAATTTCTACCTTTAGTCTGCACTTAGTAAGAGAGTACTTGGGTAAAGTCAAGTGTGTAGCTAATATAAATATTATACCATAAATTTTAGGCACAGAAAGAATAACATTTAGATTTAAGTCATTATGAGACATGAGTTGATCCCACAAAGAAGGAATTTTATGCAGAAAAAAGGGGGAAAGGTTTGAAAATCCATATTTTGCATAATAGGTTTGACTTTTTTAATTGCTTGAGTAAAATGAAAGGTCTGTAGTCTGTACAACTGTACTTATTCTTCCTCTTGTGTGTTATAGCTGTATATCTTAGTGTTGACCTCAGTTGTAGTGAAATCCTTTGTCTGGAGGCCTTGTCTGTTTTCTTAGTGGCAGTAAGTTTTCAGAACTGGTTTCATCTGGCAAAAGTATTCCTGCATCTGTATTGTTTGGTTTCTGTCCTGTGTTTTAAATCAGATATACTTGTTGCTCAGGCTGCTGCAGAGAGATTGACCTACTGCCAACTGTGATATTGAGAAAAGATAAGTGTTTATTCTCATTTTTTGTCTGCATTTTGATTTAATATCTCTGTAATCTGTACAACTGTACTTATTCTTCTTGTTTGTCCCCACCCACCCTCCTTGTTTTTGTTTTAGTGTTAGTGTTGGTGACTCTGGAATTGCCCGCCCCTCCTGTAAGTCTGTATTAGAACACTCCTCCTGAGTACATCTCATTTGCTCACTTAACCGAATACAGTGAGATCATACTCTGAGTCTAGTGTTCACTCTACATAATACAGAGAGAAGATTTGAGAAGGCCAACCCACTTAGGTTATTCCTTCTTCTCTCCTTGTACTTTACTAAAAAAATAAATAAATAAATAAATAAAATTCATCTGCTTTTACTGTATTTGTGTTTCCTCCTACTTTATTTTGCTTTTGCCTCTTCTTAAAAGTATTCAATTTTATTTATTCTGCTGCACTTATTGCTGCTTGGTAGTAGCCTGATTGGATTGTAACTGTTATTCTAAGTCTTTTGGTTTAGGCACTTGGGCTTCATACCGGTTGTTTTATATTAAGAAGGTTTGTGGTCTGCACTGTTGTGGCAGGACAGGTAGCTTACATCCTTCTAAGCTGGGAATTGCTGATTGAAAGCTCAGTGTCTGCATTCTAAAAGTGTATTAGTTCTGGTTTAAGCACTTGGGCTTCAGGCCAGTTATTCTACATTAAGAAGTTTTGTGGTCTGCACTCTTGTGGGAGGAGAGGCTGGATTCTGTCCTTCTGAGCTGGGAATTTCTGGTCACAGGCTTTTTGTGCCTGCTTATTCAAACTGTTTCTTTCTGAAATTGGTGCACCTTGTTGCTGTAGCATAGGACCAGATTTAGGCGTGCTGAATCTAGCTTTGTTTGTATAACTTGAGCACTGATCCAGGCCATCTTTTTTGGAGAAGGTTCCCCTGCACCCTAGTAGCGAGAATGTGCAGTTAGAACTTGTCTGATTGAAGACTGCTGGAAGAGGGCTCAGTTTTGAGTTTTTTTCTGGTTAATTGGGTAACTTGTTTAAATCAGTTTGTTTTATTTTATTTTATTTTAGATATATATATATATATATATATATATATATATATATATATATATATATATAAACTTTGCACTTTATTCATCTGCTTTTACTGTATTTGTGTTTCTTCCTACTTTATTACTAGGGGTATTGACTACAACTCTGAACTGAGATATATAACAATAAGCATCTTTTTATGCGCATTTTTGATTGTATCTGCTTTATTTTCTGAAAAAAAATATATATATATATATATATATATATATATATATATATATATATATACTTATTTCCCGCATTTCTAAGCTAGTATAGTCCAGTTTTCAGGTTAGTGCTGAATTTAGGGCTGTATTACAAATCTCTGTGTTTGCCCATACCTTACTTGGATAGAAGGAAGTTTCTCTGTTCACCTGTGAGAGAGAGGAGCTTTGAGCAGCCTATCTGTCCCTGGAGGAGTGGTTTCAGCCCAGAAAGTAGTAGTTTATTGGCCATTTTGGGCAAATTTCTATCTCTTTCATTTCCCTGCTATATAAACCACATTTGCCCGGTTTTGCACAGTGGGCTGCGCCGGTTAGCTAGGGTGTAACTATTCCCAGCTCCACAAAGTCTCCTCTTCAATTTTTCCATTGAAACTAGACAAACTTTCAACTTAAGCACTCAAGCCATTCATTTCTCAGCCCGGCACTTGCTCAAAACTCATAGCAAGCACTTATAAACCCTAGCACTACAGAAGGACGAGGCTCTCTATTCGACCTTACCAGCCATTCAGTAAAACAGTTTACTGTACCTATCCAGGCATGTCCAAAGGACAGTTTCAGATGTACTCTCCAGTCCAACTGTTGAATCTGGGCATTTTGAGGCAATGTTACAACTGCCTCATGTACACAGACAACCTTCTCCTCCTACCACCAAACACTAATACATGCGAGAGATGCAATTATACGGCCAAACTGGAGGCTAAGCTCTCTCAACCCAAGACTGGATCAGATAGTCAAGAGGAGAAGGCAAATACTGGCATCACACCACCAGTCTCACATAGACCCATTAAACCAGCACTGGCAAAAAACACACATAAATACACAAAAACATACTCGGAGGCTCTAAATAAAAATCTGCAAAAGCAACAGAGCCCCCCAAAGCAGACATCCAAGCAACCTCCACCCCCCCAACACAAACCATGAAACACATACTTCACAAAACCAGTTTGCCACACAATCACAGCCCTCAAGGCAAAATAACATACCCAACATACTAGTAATAGGTGACTCTATAGTCAGGCACACTGACGTCCCACTCACTAGGCTGAATAAGGAGAAGGTTACAGTTAGCTGCCTGTCGGGTGCCAGGATCCACCACATAACACAAGCACTCAGGTCACTCCAGAACAAGTACAAATATGACTCTGTCATTGTCCATGTTGGTGTGAATGACCTGAGCCATACCTCCCTGGACTACATGAAAAGAGACATGGAAGAGCTCTCTGATCACGTAGCCCAGGCCGGTATGACCCTGACCCTGAGTAACATCCTGCCCTCACCAAGAATGATACCATGGTATAAAGAAATAATTATCAATTTCAACAATTGGCTAAGTTTCTGGTGTCATTCAAAGGGGATCCAGTGTCTATCTGCCTGGGATGACATGCTCGACAAGCCACGCTGCTTTGCTAGAGACAGCTTGCACCTGTCACCCTTAGGCTTTCGAATACTGGCCAAGGCTCTTGCCATCCCCATAGTGCCTTTTTTAGGCAAGGCTCAAAAGACAAACCCACCGCCGTAAATAGCACAAGTAACAGAAATCTGAGGGTAATAATACTCAATGCCAGAAGTCTAAACCTCAAATGCATGCACTCGAGGCTCTCCTCAGTATGGAGAAAATCGATATATGTGCAGTAACAGAAACCTGGTTTAAGGCTCCAGAGAATACCCCAGCACTACCAGGCTACAACTCATACCATAGATTTCGACCACAGAACCCGGACCGAAATACAAAAGGCGAGGGAGTATCCATATTCACCAAGGATACCCAGACCTCCAGGTAAGTGGCACAGCACGATGCTCCAGAGATTATCCCCATGCAGCTAACAATGGGCAAAACTGCAATTCAAATTGTAGCTTGCTACAGATCACCCACCATGTCCCAGGACCCCCATTCTGCATTTCTGGAAACACTAGGTAACATAAAGGTCCTACCAAACACCCTAATATTGGGTGATTTCAACTACCCAAACATTAACTGAGAGAACTACTCAAGTACTAACTTCCTTGCCCAACATTTCCTAGATTTTATAAACTCAAATGCCCTGGAACAACTGGTCAACACTCCCAGCAGAGGTGACAACATATTGGACCTGGTCATCACCAACATGGGTGGCCGGTGTTCCACACCGGAGGTCAACCCCACGCTGGTTAGATCTAACCATAAACAAATCACTTTGGATATCTACATTCCACCCCCACCTCCGGACAAGGAAACCACAGTGAAAAACTTTTCAAAAGCAAACTTCACATTACTTAAGACAGGTGGAAAGTTTCAAAGCCCCCATGCTAAAGGATAACGCTGTCCAAGCTGCAAAATCCTTTATTAATGCATTCTACGGGCACCTACAAGAATGCATGGATCACGCTATCCCAAGCAAAAACAAGACTCACTCCTCCAAGAAAAGGAAACCAGTCTGGTGGACTCCTGCCATAAACAAGCTATACAATAGAAGGAGGAAACTAGTACAGAAAAGAGTAAAATCCCAAGAAGGGAAGACATCCCTGATCAGTATCAGCAAGAAACTACGATCCCTCATAAAATCATCCAAGGCAAGCTTTGAAAGAAAACTTGCCAAGGACTCCAAAGATAACCACAAGGTATTCTTTAGCTATGTCAAGAATCTAAGTTGCAATGCTCAGATCTGCTCAGAGTTAGTGCTGAATGGCACAAAATACACTGAACCAACCGATATTGCCAACATCCTGGCAGACAGGCTCAGTGCAAACTTCACCCTCTTTTCACCCCCAAAAGGGCCCATAACCATACCAGAAGAATGTAGAGCCCCTGAAATCACAGACACTCAGGTTAAAATAGCCCTCTCCAAAGCCAAAAACACAGCATCAGTGGGACCGGATGGTGTCCCAGGCTGCATCCTACATGAGCTCAAAGATGAACTAACCCCTCACCTAAACACACTCTTCAAATTCAGCCTCTCCACAGGGTCCATACCCATAGAGTGGTGCACAGCAATGGTTATTCTGCTCCACAATGGTGGAGCCACAACAGACCCCAGGAACTATCACCCTATAAGCCTGACTAGCTTGGTCTGCAAGGCTATGGAGCGCATCATCATGGAACTCATTAACAGAGACATTGGGAACCTCCAAACACTGGACCCTACCCAGTTCGGCTTTGTTAAGGGCGGATCATGCTTCCTAAACCTGGTGGACTTTTTTGAGACAGTTACCAAGGCTATAGACGAGGGAAAGGTGGTACACACAGCCTACCTAGACCTCGCAAAGGCCTTCGACACCATTCCTCATTCTGGTATTATAAACAAGCTCATCAGCCTGAACATAAACCCCTATGTCACAAGATGGGTTGTCAATTGGCTCATGGACAGAACCCATATGGTGAGAGTTGCGGGAGCTAGGTCTGACTCTAAACCGGTTACAAGTGGCGTTCCACAGGGCTCAGTCCTAGGACCCCTCTTGTTCAGCATATACTTCTCAGAGGTACAGGCAAGCACAGGATCACTATGGCTGACCAAGTTCACAGATGACTGTGAACTAGGGGCTATAATTGACTCACCGGCTGACACAGACATCCTCCAAAAGGGTCTCACTCAGATGGGTATCTGGTGTCAAAATCATGGCCTCAAGCTAAATGCCAAAAAGTGCATAGTTATTCCCTTTGGAAATAACAAAGTACCTACAAACTACCACATAGGTGGTAGTCCCCTAAATACGGAAAACGTAATAAGGGATCTGGGGACCCAAGTAGATAGTAATCTCTCCTTTGATAATCACATTGCCAAAGTGGTTAGAAAATCCTAATATGTGGCCCACCTAATCACAAAAGGGTTTGCATCCAGATTAAAAGAGGTCATTGTGCCCCTCTACTCATCACTCATCAGACCCATCATAGGGTACAACGCCCCATTTGGGATGTACCTTACAAGACACCTTCAACTGCTGGAAAGACCACAGAAGTACCTCACCAAGAGGATCACTGGCCTCAAACAGATGCCCTATGCAGCTCGACTGAAGAAACTCCAGCTGTACTCGGTTGCATACCACCTGCTCAGAGGTGATCTCTGCCCGACATACAAGGCCATGTCCAACCCAGAATTGATGGACATGCTCCACCTAAAGAAAATCTTATCCCCTTGAGCCACATGCTCTAGGGATCTAAACCTCACCACAACAATAAATAGGACGTGCTGGAAGGATAGATTCCTGTCCCAGAGACTTCCCATGCTTTGGAACAAGATTCCAGTCTACATTAGGCAGAGCTCCTCGCTAGCACTCTTCAAGAGAAACCTTGATGAGTGGATGGGAAACAGAAAGTTTACCCCGGGGATCACTTCAGTGGCTCTGCTGGACAGAGGCACAGGGAACTATTCTAATGGGGCGGCGAATGCCAACACATTGTGGCTAAGCTTATAAATGCCTTCGGGCAGATAGCCTAGTACCTACCTATAAACCTATGAAAATCTAAAACAGGAAGTAAGATATACAAACACATATTCAGAAAAATTGGAAATGTTTTATAAGAAGCAAAGAACTGGACTAAAACATGGAAAAAACTTTAAGAAAATGAATAGAAAGGGGATGGGTTAATGACAGGAATGTGCAAATGACAAACATACATAAAAATGGGATGCAGCTTATTTTCAAGGATGAATAGAATGAGCTATAAATACTTAAGAGTGCAATTAAAAAAGTAAAAAGAGGATAAGCATATAGTCAAGGATAACAATGTTTATATGAAGATTAAAATACACAGAATTAATAGTGAAAAGCCTAATTAAACAGAAAATGTGCAAGAAAACTTTGTGAGAGGAAAGTGCGTGACTATATAGAAAGAGATTTAGATTTTTTTAATATAAAAGTATTTAGATATTTTTATGGAAATAGTAATGAATAGCTCTGAAATTCCAAGAATCTTCTTCTTCTTCTTTTGGCTTTTCCCGGTTAGGGGTCGCCACAGTGGATCACCTGGACGCTCATGATCGGCAGTAGAGTTTTACAGTGTCGAGTTGCCAGCCCGGCTCCCAACCTTCCACAGAAGGTGCACACACACACACACACACACACACACACACACACACACACACACACACACACACACACACACACACACACACACCTAGGGCCAATTTAGAGTGTTGAAACATAAATAATGAAAATATTGTCTGCGAAAGTTATGATTAGAATGTGAATAATTAAAATAATACAAATTCTAATTTAGTTGTTGCGCATGTCTGGGTAGTGTGATTAAAAAGATGTAGTGCCCTGTACAGGAACTACAATGCCCACAGACAATATCTTACTAGAGGATACAAGGTCTAAACAACACATCCTACAAGGACCAACTCACGGCCTTGCCACTACATTCCATACCTACAGACTGCTAAGAGGCATTTACTGTACATCAGAAAGTCACATGGCATTACAAATATAATCCCTCTAGGGATCTAAACCTCTTCTGCAACATCAACAGAATGATTTGGATGGACAGTAATATCTTACAGAGGATAACGCTGCACTGGAACAAACTTGCCATCCTCATAAAATAAAGCTGATCCCTGTCCATATTCAAACGCAACTTGAATCTATGGATGGGTAATAGAAAATTTACCACAGGACTGCCTCCTGTAATACGAATGGAGAGAGGCATCTCCTAAATGCTTTATTCCATGCATGGGCCCTCTGAAATTATCTATGGTATGATCCTAGTTATCCTCCTTGAAGGTAACATATAAATATCAACCATGGAATGGGTAAGACCCATCTAATACCAAGCAGGGCAAGTTAATTCAAGCAACAAAAGGGAAACTGGTTAGGATTAAATGGCCTGCAAGGGAAGATAGCCTAGTACATATCTATGAACCTAAATAAAATAAGAAAATTACACTGTAAAGAAATTTTATTTTTATTTTATTTTTTTTTAAGTTTGATGACTGGGGAAGTCCACTGGGCAAAGAAGAGCCCATTTTCAGTGGAGGCCCAGGGAGAAAAGCTGCACAATAATTGCAAGTTACATTTCACATGTTACAAAAGGACATAGTTCATACAGCTAATTAAACATTTATAGATAAGCTCCATAATATTTGCAATTGGTTTGTCACGATGTTACAAAAATGAAAAGACATAATTCAATACAGAAATTTCAAGATTTACATAAAGTGAATATTTTTGTTATAAACTCAATTGTAGGTTTAACATTTCAAAATATATAGCTACTAACCATTAGTAGGTTAGGAAAATATTATGCATGGAGAGGGTAATAGTATATTTAAGATTTGAGAGTATAGTACAATAGATATTACAGAGAAAATTAGTTTTTAGTAGGAGAGGGATTGTTTTGGGTGGGATAAAGTAATAGTAGAGGTAGTTGGCCGAGTCAGTGCAAGGTGGAATGGTGGGGTTAAGTTGGAGCATGGCAAGGGCATTCCCATTTGGAAGAAAGATGAAAGGGTAGCTAAGATTTGAAATTTGTATGGTTAGGTAGGTTGCATAGGTGTGTGGGGAAAGTGTTCCACTGTTTGGCAGGTTTAAAGATGAGGTTGTGGGTAATGGTGAATTGTAGGTAACTGAGGTAGTTGAGTAGTTCAAGCCAGTTGAGGGTGAGGAGGGAGTGGTAGTGGTGGGAGGAGTTTTTTTAATTGGTTGCAAATTTGGAGATCTTGTGGTAGCAGAATTCAAGTTTGGACTGAAGGCCAAAATGGAGATTGGTGAAAAGAGGGGCATCATATATAAGGGAGGGTAGTAGGAAGGTGGATGCCAGAGTTTGATGGGTAAAGGAGCTTAGGAAGTGGTTGTGCCTGTAGAGGAGACCTAACTTTTGGTGGACTTTCTTGATTGTGGAGTGAAAGTGGGTGTCAAATTGTAGTTCTTCATCAATAATGATGCCAAGAAGCCTGGTGTTGGGAACAATTTCAAGGAGGTTGTTGTTTTGGCTCTGTATGGTGAATGTGGATTTGTCAATGGAGTTTTTGGTAGGGGAAAAAACATTAGTTTGGTTTTATTTGCATTTAGTGCTAGATGGTTAGACCGCATCCAGGTTTCTGTTTTGGGGAAGGCTAGCTGGGTTTTTGCTAGGAGCTCTGAGGGGGAGAAGGCTGAGCAGATGATTGTTGAGTCATCTGCATATTGGATGATAGATGAGTGTGGGATGGATTGGTGAAAGTTGTTAATGAATAGGTTGAAGAGAAGAGGGCCAAGAACAGAACCTTGTGGGACTCCTATGGGTGTGGGAAGGAAGGGGGAGGTTGAAATTTTCCATTGGACAGCTTGTGGCGGTTGGACAAGTAGCTGGAAAACCAGGTGATGGTGGTGGGAGAAAGGTATAGGGTGGAGAGTTGGGATAAAAGTAGGGTGTGTGAGATGGTGTCAAAGGACTTTGACAGATCTAGGAATAGTGTGGATACCAACTTGCCTGAGTCACATTCGAGGTTTATGGTTTCAAGAAAGGAAGAAGAGCAGTCATGGTGCTGTGGCCAGGACAGAAGCCGTGTTGGGTAGAGAGAGGAGATTGTTTACTGTTAGGTGTGTCACGGGTTGTGTTTGTATTGTTTTCTCTAGTATTTTAGAAAGAGGGGAAAGGATGGCAATAGGCCTGAAGTTGGTGGTATCAGTATTTTTGCCACCTTTGTGGAGGGAGATGATGTAAGCAGGGCGCCAGAGAGAAGGGATGTATGATTCTTGTTTGAATCTATTTATAAGAATAGAGATGGGATAGGCAATGCTGTCTGCAGATTGTTTGAGGAAGGTGGGTGGAAGGTTGTCATGTGCATTGCGACAGGGTTTGAGTTTGAGGAGAAGTCTTTTTATAGTGCTTGTGGGGATGGGCTTGAGGCAAAAGGACATGGAGGAAGGTTGATGAGTGGGGTGGTGGTTGGGGCAGGAGGGGGTGGTGGTGGAGGAGGGTGGGTGAGAAGGAGGCTGATAGTTTAGTTATGCAGTCTATGAAGAATGAGCTGAACTGGCTGGCTGTTTCAAGGTTGGAGAGGTTGGGGTCTGGGCAGGGGTTTTCTTTGTTGCCATATTCAGAAATATATGTGGAGTTGGGTGTGTACCCTCATCCTAGTCAGCTGAATCAGTTACATTTCATTGTTAGAAAACATAGCTGTAAATCTATGGGATTTTGTTTTTTTCTTATAATGCTTTCTTGCTATGTTTACTAGGTCGGTCATTCAGATTTTGCAGTCTAGTTTTTAATTGTTTTTAACCCGCTGTTGCCAAAGAGATCTTTCTTTTTATTCTCATACCATTTAACCTTAACGTGACATTGAACATCAACTCTTTCCTTGTTATTCACCTTGAAACAATTCAAGTTTCTGTTTGCATATTTGTTATGGTATAAGATCATTTATCTTTTCTGTTAGTGGTCTATTATCAATGTTATAACACCAGCAAGTCTTTTGCCAGACTAATTTAAAATTATTTATTTTTTTTACAGATGCCAGTCTCGTGATCTGCAACCAGCCAGATTTCCTAAGGGGCATTCCAGTCATAGAAGTTGCACAGCAAATAATCCAGGAATGCAACATTATTGTCACCTATGTAGACTACCTGTTCTTCTTTCTGATTGGCTTTGCAATATTTGCTGGTGGAACAATTGTGATTTGGATGACTGGTAGCATAATTGTATATCAAGAAAAACGAGAAAAGAGGAAAAAAATAGAAGAAATAGAAGGGCCACCTAACCCACCAAAAACAATATTTCCAGATATTTTTGTAAACTTTTTTGTGTAGCTCTTTTTTTAAAACCAAGAACTCGGTGTATCCCATAAAGGATTCATGTCCATTAATGAATACAAAGAAAAGAGTCAGCCATTGGTTGCCATTGGTCTACTTTTGCAGAAGTTTTCTTGAACTTGTAGAAATAGCGACATGGATAAACAATATAGATGACAATACAGAAGAAGAGTTAAACTAGTCTGACAGTAATTTACATATTGGCATGTGGGGTCAAAGCATTATAATCCCAAACAAATATTTGTTTTTCTATGTTTATCACTGTATTGCATCAGTTAGCTGCTACATTCACCAAATATGAAGAAACAAGATGTAACATGGTCCAACAGAAGAACGTGCGCAGCATCAACACCTTGTAACTGTTTTGCCTTAATGCACAGAGACAGAAGCAGCCTGATGGGATAGCCAAATATGGTGACATACCACCATACTGGGACTCAGACTTTCAAACTGGGACACACAGTGTGAAAGAGTTTCATTCTCTTAACTGCCTTTCATCCACACTTCCCTCCTTAAGGTTTCTCTTAGGCCTTGTGTTTAACCTCATAAGAACTGACTGTTTTTGTTGATGAATGGCAGTATATGGCAAGGAAGGATGACTGGCACAGAAATAAGGTTCAATCCCCAATAGCTATATATGTTTGCTAAGTGTTCTCTTGGGTGCAGGCCTGTCATTCACTATACTGTTAATCTGATTTTTGAACAGTTAATTTAGGTAACATAATAAACACATGCCATTAATCTTTTACGTCACAGTGGCTATTGAAACATTCTGTGTTACAGTGTCACTCATTGCTCATGAAACTTTTTCAAAAGTTTTGTTCTGTTGCCATAGATTTTAAGCAACTATTTATGATGCTCTGTAATACCGTTGATGCAATTTGTGAGCTATGCTATTATCTGTCCCATATCTAACTACCCCCCTTGGAATGTTGCATGGTCAGTTGCCTTCACATGCTATTAACAACTACTTCGTTTGGGTCATTATACAATGAGTACCCTTATTTCTGTTTTTCATTCCTGTTTTCTTTTCCACTGATAGTGGTGACAACCATATGTTTACAGGGGTCACTGCACACATTATAGCGGAGGTGTGACATGGTCTTCTGGTGTCTTTGGTGGTGAGTTTACTCACCAGTATTTTGTATTAATTTTTGTAGAATAAACTGCCCATCTTCCATAAAGATACAGTGCCATCACCAGGAAACTTAGGCTTCCTTCAGTTGTCCGGCAACCCTCCCTCAAATGGTAGGAGTTCATATTCAAAGCCAAATCGACTAGATTCAGGGGTATAGTCTTACCTCTGCACCGATAATGGTGAGGCAAGTTCAATCTGGAAAAACACATGCGAAATGGCATTCAGAAGTTTTGTCTTTCTTATGCTACATGGTCACAAAGTTAATTGGATGAAAATTCCATATTTTATATTTTCCCAGTAATGTGAATATGCTGTTGGTAGTAGTCAAGGGGCCTTCTAAATCACCCACTTCTGCATACAGCTGTGTGACACTGTTTTAAATAATTTCCTTTGATTAACAATATAATGCCTAACTTGATATCGGACTTTTGGACACCAAACCATGAACCTACGTCACAACGAAACAATATTGAGACAAAAGAATGCAGTTAACATGGAAATATAAACATATAAAAGAATAAATGAAGCTGGGGGAAAATGTCTAATGGTTGGTTGTCTAGTACTACCAGATTGTAGCTTGCATCTGACACTTAAAGATAGCACTTTGACACTCACTCCTGACATTCCAGTGTGTTTACGTATAAATCCCAAAGAGAAAATAATGATTCCTTAATGCTTCCTTGAAGCTTCCTTCTTCTCAACAGTCACCACATGCTCACATGAGTCATTAAGTATATAATTTTATAACTCAGCTGTAGAAAGTACTGTGCCAAACTTCTAAGCCTAATAGTTATAGACAAAAAGGTAAAGCCAACTATGCATCTCTCCCTTTCCGTCACTCTCTAGATATATGTGTACATATGTGTGTGTGTAAGTATATGCATATATTTTATCTACATATAGCTAGACAGCTAGATATCGGTTCCCTTCATAAGACTGAATACATGTTTGGTCAACAGCAGTATAGTCGACCATTTATGATGGACTAAGCAGCTGGTCAGCAGTTGTTCAAAATCAAAATAATTGCTGGAGTTGGAGAGTATACCTTCACCCTGTGTTTGTGCAATCTTAGAGTTAGTATATTTAATTAGCAGGAAGTGTGGGTGGTGCAGGTGGGTTTGGTACCCTGCAAGAAATAATGTTATCAAAAGTTAAACTTTGCATGTGTGGAGGCTGTTTCTTAGTGCATGGGTAGGTGCATGTCAACTT